>NW_026288177.1:20000-157500 GCF_023373465.1 Oncorhynchus keta
TTAAAATATATTTTAGATTCTTGAAAGTAGCCACCCTTTGCCTTGATGAGACCTTTGCACCCGCTTGGCATTCTCTCAACCAGCTTCACCTGGAATGCTTTTCCAACAGTCTTGAAGGAGTTCCCACATATGCTGAGCACTTGTTGGCTGTTTTTCCTTCACTCTGCGGTCCAACTCATCCCAAAACATCTCCATTGGGTTGAGGTCGGGTGATTGTGGAGGCCAGGTCATCTGATGCAGCACTCCATCACTCTCCTTCGTCAAATGGCCCTTACACAGCCTGGTTCATCACAACACTGTGTGTTGGGTCATTGTCCTGTTGAAAAACAGAGGATAGTCCCATTGCGCAAACCAGAAGTCTGCCTTGAATTCTAAATATATAATTGACAGTGTCACAGGCAAAGCACCCCCACATCATCACACCTCCTCCTCCATGCTTCTGACTGCGGTGGGAACCACACACCATCACACCTCCTCCTCCATGCTTCACCAGGGTGGGAACCACACATCATCACACCTCCTCCTCCATGCTTCGCGGTGGGAACCACACATCATCACACCTCCTCCTCCATGCTTCACTGTGTGGTGGGAACCACACATCATCACACCTCCTCCTCCATGCTTCGCGGTGGGGAACCACACATGCTGAGGTCATCCGTTCACCTACTCTGTGTCTCACAAACATCGCAGATTTGGACTCATCAGACCAAAGGACAGATTTCCACCGGTCTAATGTCCACTGCTTGTGTTTATTGGCCCAATAAGTCTCTTCTTCTTATTGGTGTCCTTTAGTAGTGGTTTCTTGACAGCAATTCGACCATGAAGGCCTGATTCACACAGTCTCCTCTGAACAGTTGATGTTGAGATGTGTCTGTTACTTGAACCTGAAGCCTTTATTTGGGCTGCAATCTGAGGCTGGTAACTAATGAACTTATCCTCTGCAGCAGAGGGAACTCTGGGTCTTTCCTGTGGCGCTCCTCATGAGAGCCAGTTTCATCACAGCACTTGATGGTTGTTGCGACTGAACTTCATGTTTGACTGACCTTCATGTCTTAAAGTAAATGATGGACTGTCATTTCTCTTTGCTTATTTGAGCTGTTCTTGCCCTAATATGGACTGGTCTTTTACCAAATAGGGCTATCTTCTGTATACCCTCCTACCTCATCACAACACAACTGATTGGCTCAAAAGCATTAAGAAGGAAAGAAATTCCACAAATTAACTTTTAGCAAGGCACAGCTGTTAATTGAAATGCATTCCAGGTGACTACCTCATGAAGCTGGTTGAGAGTGTGTTTACTGACTGTGTGTTCAGGGCCCACCAGCAGTGTGTTTACTGACTGTGTGTTCAGGGCCCACCAGGAGTGTGTTTACTGACTGTGTGTGTTCAGGGCCCACCAGCAGTGTGTTTACTGACTGTGTGTTCAGGGCCCACCAGGAGTGTGTTTACTGACTGTGTGTGTTCAGGGCCCACCAGGAGTGTGTTTACTGACTGTGTGTGTTCAGGGCCCACCAGGAGTGTGTTTACTGACTGTGTGTGTTCAGGGCCCACCAGGAGTGTGTTTACTGACTGTGTGTTCAGGGCCCACCAGGAGTGTGTTTACTGACTGTGTGTTCAGGGCCCACCAGGAGTGTGTTTACTGACTGTGTGTGTTCAGGGCCCACCAGCAGTGTGTTTACTGACTGTGTGTGTTCAGGGCCCACCAGGAGTGTGTTTACTGACTGTGTGTTCAGGGCCCACCAGCAGTGTGTTTACTGACTGTGTGTGTTCAGGGCCCACCAGGAGTGTGTTTACTGACTGTGTGTTCAGGGCCCACCAGCAGTGTGTTTACTGACTGTGTGTTCAGGGCCCACCAGCAGTGTGTTTACTGACTGTGTGTTCAGGGCCCACCAGGAGTGTGTTTACTGACTGTGTGTGTTCAGGGCCCACCAGGAGTGTGTTTACTGACTGTGTGTTCAGGGCCCACCAGGAGTGTGTTTACTGACTGTGTGTTCAGGGCCCACCAGCAGTGTGTTTACTGACTGTGTGTTCAGGGCCCACCAGCAGTGTGTTTACTGACTGTGTGTGTTCAGGGCCCACCAGCAGTGTGTTTACTGACTGTGTGTGTTCAGGGCCCACCAGGAGTGTGTTTACTGACTGTGTGTTCAGGGCCCACCAGGAGTGTGTTTACTGACTGTGTGTTCAGGGCCCACCAGGAGTGTGTTTACTGACTGTGTGTTCAGGGCCCACCAGCAGTGTGTTTACTGACTGTGTGTTCAGGGCCCACCAGGAGTGTGTTTACTGACTGTGTGTTCAGGGCCCACCAGGTGTGTTTACTGACTGTGTGTTTACTGACTGTGTGTTCAGGGCCCACCAGGAGTGTGTTTACTGACTGTGTGTGTTCAGGGCCCACCAGGAGTGTGTTTACTGACTGTGTGTTCAGGGCCCACCAGCAGTGTGTTTACTGACTGTGTGTTCAGGGCCCACCAGCAGTGTGTTTACTGACTGTGTGTGTTCAGGGCCCACCAGGAGTGTGTTTACTGACTGTGTGTTCAGGGCCCACCAGGAGTGTGTTTACTGACTGTGTGTTCAGGGCCCACCAGCAGTGTGTTTACTGACTGTGTGTTCAGGGCCCACCAGCAGTGTGTTTACTGACTGTGTGTGTTCAGGGCCCACCAGGAGTGTGTTTACTGACTGTGTGTTCAGGGCCCACCAGGAGTGTGTTTACTGACTGTGTGTTCAGGGCCCACCAGGAGTGTGTTTACTGACTGTGTGTTCAGGGCCCACCAGGAGTGTGTTTACTGACTGTGTGTGTTCAGGGCCCACCAGGAGTGTGTTTACTGACTGTGTGTTCAGGGCCCACCAGGAGTGTGTTTACTGACTGTGTGTTCAGGGCCCACCAGAAGTGTGTTTACTGACTGTGTGTGTTCAGGGCCCACCAGGAGTGTGTTTACTGACTGTGTGTGTTCAGGGCCCACCAGGAGTGTGTTTACTGACTGTGTGTGTTCAGGGCCCACCAGCAGTGTGTTTACTGACTGTGTGTGTTCAGGGCCCACCAGCAGTGTGTTTACTGACTGTGTGTTCAGGGCCCACCAGGAGTGTGTTTACTGACTGTGTGTGTTCAGGGCCCACCAGGAGTGTGTTTACTGACTGTGTGTTCAGGGCCCACCAGGAGTGTGTTTACTGACTGTGTGTTCAGGGCCCACCAGGAGTGTGTTTACTGACTGTGTGTTCAGGGCCCACCAGCAGTGTGTTTACTGACTGTGTGTTCAGGGCCCACCAGGAGTGTGTTTACTGACTGTGTGTTCAGGGCCCACCAGGAGTGTGTTTACTGACTGTGTGTTCAGGGCCCACCAGGAGTGTGTTTACTGACTGTGTGTTCAGGGCCCACCAGGAGTGTGTTTACTGACTGTGTGTGTTCAGGGCCCACCAGGAGTGTGTTTACTGACTGTGTGTTCAGGGCCCACCAGGAGTGTGTTTACTGACTGTGTGTTCAGGGCCCACCAGGAGTGTGTTTACTGACTGTGTGTGTTCAGGGCCCACCAGGAGTGTGTTTACTGACTGTGTGTTCAGGGCCCACCAGGAGTGTGTTTACTGACTGTGTGTGTTCAGGGCCCACCAGGAGTGTGTTTACTGACTGTGTGTTCAGGGCCCACCAGGAGTGTGTTTACTGACTGTGTGTGTTCAGGGCCCACCAGGAGTGTGTTTACTGACTGTGTGTTCAGGGCCCACCAGGAGTGTGTTTACTGACTGTGTGTGTTCAGGGCCCACCAGGAGTGTGTTTACTGACTGTGTGTTCAGGGCCCACCAGCAGTGTGTTTACTGACTGTGTGTGTTCAGGGCCCACCAGGAGTGTGTTTACTGACTGTGTGTTCAGGGCCCACCAGCAGTGTGTTTACTGACTGTGTGTTCAGGGCCCACCAGGAGTGTGTTTACTGACTGTGTGTTCAGGGCCCACCAGGAGTGTGTTTACTGACTGTGTGTGTTCAGGGCCCACCAGGAGTGTGTTTACTGACTGTGTGTGTTCAGGGCCCACCAGGAGTGTGTTTACGGACTGTGTGTGTTCTGACTGTGGCCCACCAGCAGTGTGTTTACTGACTGTGTGTTCAGGGCCCACCAGGAGTGTGTTTACTGACTGTGTGTGTTCAGGGCCCACCAGCAGTGTGTTTACTGACTGTGTGTTCAGGGCCCACCAGGAGTGTGTTTACTGACTGTGTGTGTTCAGGGCCCACCAGAGTGTGTTTACTGACTGTGTGTTCAGGGCCCACCAGGAGTGTGTTTACTGACTGTGTGTTCAGGGCCCACCAGGAGTGTGTTTACTGACTGTGTGTTCAGGGCCCACCAGCAGTGTGTTACTGACTGTGTGTTCAGGGCCCACCAGGAGTGTGTTTACTGACTGTGTGTTCAGGGCCCACCAGCAGTGTGTTTACTGACTGTGTGTTCAGGGCCCACCAGGAGTGTGTTTACTGACTGTGTGTTCAGGGCCCACCAGGAGTGTGTTTACTGACTGTGTGTTCAGGGCCCACCAGGAGTGTGTTTACTGACTGTGTGTTCAGGGCCCACCAGGAGTGTGTTTACTGACTGTGTGTTCAGGGCCCACCAGGAGTGTGTTTACTGACTGTGTGTGTTCAGGGCCCACCAGGAGTGTGTTTACTGACTGTGTGTTCAGGGCCCACCAGGAGTGTGTTTACTGACTGTGTGTTCAGGGCCCACCAGGAGTGTGTTTACTGACTGTGTGTTCAGGGCCCACCAGGAGTGTGTTTACTGACTGTGTGTTCAGGGCCCACCAGGAGTGTGTTTACTGACTGTGTGTTCAGGGCCCACCAGCAGTGTGTTTACTGACTGTGTGTGTTCAGGGCCCACCAGGAGTGTGTTTACTGACTGTGTGTTCAGGGCCCACCAGCAGTGTGTTTACTGACTGTGTGTGTTCAGGGCCCACCAGGAGTGTGTTTACTGACTGTGTGTTCAGGGCCCACCAGCAGTGTGTTTACTGACTGTGTGTTCAGGGCCCACCAGGAGTGTGTTTACTGACTGTGTGTTCAGGGCCCACCAGCAGTGTGTTTACTGACTGTGTGTGTTCAGGGCCCACCAGCAGTGTGTTTACTGACTGTGTGTGTTCAGGGCCCACCAGGAGTGTGTTTACGGACTGTGTGTGTTCAGGGCCCACCAGCAGTGTGTTTACTGACTGTGTGTTCAGGGCCCACCAGCAGTGTGTTTACTGACTGTGTGTTCAGGGCCCACCAGGAGTGTGTTTACTGACTGTGTGTTCAGGGCCCACCAGGAGTGTGTTTACTGACTGTGTGTTCAGGACCCACCAGCAGTGTGTTTACTGACTGTGTGTGTTCAGGGCCCACCAGGAGTGTGTTTACTGACTGTGTGTTCAGGGCCCACCAGGAGTGTGTTTACTGACTGTGTGTTCAGGGCCCACCAGGAGTGTGTTTACTGACTGTGTGTTCAGGGCCCACCAGGAGTGTGTTTACTGACTGTGTGTGTTCAGGGCCCACCAGGAGTGTGTTTACTGACTGTGTGTGTTCAGGGCCCACCAGGAGTGTGTTTACTGACTGTGTGTTCAGGGCCCACCAGGAGTGTGTTTACTGACTGTGTGTGTTCAGGGCCCACCAGGAGTGTGTTTACTGACTGTGTGTTCAGGGCCCACCAGCAGTGTGTTTACTGACTGTGTGTGTTCAGGGCCCACCAGGAGTGTGTTTACTGACTGTGTGTGTTCAGGGCCCACCAGGAGTGTGTTTACTGACTGTGTGTTCAGGGCCCACCAGGAGTGTGTTTACTGACTGTGTGTTCAGGGCCCACCAGGAGTGTGTTTACTGACTGTGTGTTCAGGGCCCACCAGGAGTGTGTTTACTGACTGTGTGTTCAGGGCCCACCAGGAGTGTGTAGAGGAGTGCTTCCTGCCCACCCTCCAGACCCTGCTGAATGCCCCAGCAGTGTGTTTACTGACTGTGTGTTCAGGGCCCACCAGGAGTGTGTAGAGGAGTGCTTCCTGCCCACCCTCCAGACCCTGCTGAATGCCCCGGCTACGTCCCCATTGGCCGAAGTGGACGTTACCAACGTAGCAGAGCTGCTGGTGGAGCTGACACGGCCCAGCTCTCTCATAAAGCCTGGAGACCCACAGGTAATATTTAATATAATGATGGGGGGGGGGGGGCATAGATATACAGACCTCTAACACACAGGTAATATTTAATATAACCTCTATATAATAGTGATGGGGGGGTCCATAGATATACAGGCCTCTAACACACAGGTAATATTTAATATAACCTCTATATAATAGTGATGGGGGGTCCATAGATATACAGACCTCTAACACACAGGTAATATTTAATATAACCTCTATATAATAGTGATGGGGGGTCCATAGATATACAGACCTCTAACACACAGGTAATATTTAATATAACCTCTATATAATAGTGATGATATACAGGGGGTCCATAGATATACAGACCTCTAACACACAGGTAATATTTAATATAACCTCTATATAATAGTGATGGGGGTCCATAGATATACAGACCTCTAACACACAGGTAATATTTAATATAACCTCTATATAATAGTGATGGGGGGGTCCATAGATATACAGGCCTCTAACACACAGGTAATATTTAATATAACCTCTATATAATAGTGATGGGGGGTCCATAGATATACAGACCTCTAACACACAGGTAATATTTAATATAACCTCTATATAATAGTGATGGGGGGGGTCCATAGATATACAGACCTCTAACACACAGGTAATATTTAATATAACCTCTATATAATAGTGATGGGGGGGTCCATAGATATACAGACCTCTAACACACAGGTAATATTTAATATAACCTCTATATAATAGTGATGGGGGGTCCATAGATATACAGGCCTCTAACACACAGGTAATATTTAATATAACCTCTATATAATAGTGATGGGGGGGTCCATAGGGGTCTATAGATATACAGACCTCTAACACACAGGTAATATTTAATATAACCTCTATATAATAGTGATGGGGGTCCATAGGGGGTGTCCATAGATATACAGGCCTCTAACACACAGGTAATATTTAATATAACCTCTATATAATAGTGATGGGGGGTCCATAGATATACAGGCCTCTAACACACAGGTAATATTTAATATAACCTCTATATAATAGTGATGGGGGGGTCCATAGATATACAGACCTCTAACACACAGGTAATATTTAATATAACCTCTATATAATAGTGATGGGGGGTCCATAGATATACAGACCTCTAACACACAGGTAATATTTAATATAACCTCTATATAATAGTGATGTAGATATACACCTCTAACACACAGGAATCACAATACATAGAATCACAATACATGTAGAATCACAATACATAGTGTAGAATCACAATACACCTAGAATCACAATAATATTTAAATCACAATACATGTAGAATCCATAGATATACAGAATCACAATAACATTTAGAATCACAATACAGTGAGAATCACAATATATTAGAATCAATACGTAGAATCACAATACACGTAGAATAATAGTGATGGGGGGTCCATAGAATCACAATACAGTAAGAATCACCACGTAGAATCACAATACACAGGTAGAATTAATATAATGTAGAATCACAATACCGTAGAATCACAACACACAGGTAATATTTAATAGAATCACAATACATAGTGAGAATCACAATACACAGAATCACAATACACGGAATAATATTAGAATCACAATACATAGAATCACAATACATGTAGAATCACAATACATGTAGAATCACAATACATGTAGAATAATGAGAATCACAATACACGTAGAATCACAATACATGTAGAATCACAATACATGTAGAATCACACATGTAGAATATACACGTAGAATCACAATACATGTAGAATCACAATACACACAGAATCACAATACATGGAGAATCACAATACATGTAGAATCACAATACATGTAGAATCACAATACACGTAGAATCACAATACACGTAGAATCACAATACACGTAGAATCACAATACACGTAGAATCACAATACATGTAGAATCACAATACACGTAGAATCACAATACACGTAGAATCACAATACACGTAGAATCACAATACACGTAGAATCACAATACACGTAGAATCACAATACACGTAGAATCACAATACACGTAGAATCACAATACATGTAGAATCACAATACATGTAGAATCACAATACACGTAGAATCACAATACACGTAGAATCACAATACACGTAGAATCACAATACACGTAGAATCACAATACATGTAGAATCACAATACACGTAGAATCACAATACATGAGAATCACAATACACGTAGAATCACAATACATATAATAGTAGAATCACAATACACGTAGAATCACAATACATGTAGAATCACAATACATGTAGAATCACAATACACGTAGAATCACAATACATGTAGAATCACAATACATGTAGAATCACAATACACGTAGAATCACAATACATGTAGAATCACAATACATGTAGAATCACAATACACGTAGAATCACAATACACGTAGAATCACAATACACGTAGAATCACAATACACGTAGAATCACAATACACGTAGAATCACAATACATGTAGAATCACAATACAGAGAATCACAATACATGTAGAATCACAATACATGTAGAATCACAATACATGTAGAATCACAATACATGTAGAATCACAATACACGTAGAATCACAATACATGTAGAATCACAATACACGTAGAATCACAATACAGAATCACAATACATGTAGAATCACAATACACGTAGAATCACAATACACGTAGAATCACAATACACGTAGAATCACAATACACGTGAGAATCACAATAGAATCACAATACATGTAGAATCACAATACACGTAGAATCACAATACACGTAGAATCACAATACACGTAGAATCACAATACACGTAGAATCACAATACACGTAGTAGAATCACAATACACGTAGAATCACAATACACGTAGAATCACAATACATGTAGAATCACAATACATGTAGAATCACAATACATGTAGAATCACAATACATGTAGAATCACAATACATGTAGAATCACAATACATGTAGAATCACAATACATGTAGAATCACAATACACGTAGAATCACAATACACGTAGAATCACAATACACGTAGAATCACAATACACATGTAGAATCACAATACATGTAGAATCACAATACATGTAGAATCACAATACACGTAGAATCACAATACATGTAGAATCACAATACATGTAGAATCACAATACACGTAGAATCACAATACACGTAGAATCACAATACATGTAGAATCACAATACATGTAGAATCACAATACACGAATAATAGAATCACAATACATGTAGAATCACAATACATGTAGAATCACAATACACGTAGAATCACAATACACGTAGAATCACAATACACGTAGAATCACAATACATGTAGAATCACAATACATGTAGAATCACAATACATGTAGAATCACAATACACGTAGAATCACAATACACGTAGAATCACAATACACGTAGAATCACAATACACGTAGAATCACAATACACGTAGAATCACAATACACGTAGAATCACAATACACGTAGAATCACAATACATGTAGAATCACAATACACGTAGAATCATGAGAATCACAATACACGTAGAATCACAATACATGTAGAATCACAATACATGTAATGTAGAATCACAATACACGTAGAATCATGAGAATCACAATACACGTAGAATCACAATACATGTAGAATCACAATACATGTAATGTAGAATCACAATACACGTAGAATCATGAGAATCACAATACACGTAGAATCACAATACACATAGAATCACAATACACGTAGAATCACAATACACGTAGAATCACAATACACGTAGAATCACAATACACGTAGAATCACAATACACGTAGAATCACAATACACGTAGAATCACAATACACGTAGAATCACAATACACGTAGAATCACAATACACGTAGAATCACAATACACGTAGAATCACAATACACGTAGAATCACAATACACGTAGAATCACAATACACGTAGAATCACAATACATGAATTACTGGTCTCATCCCTCAGTCTGAAGTGTGTTCTCTGGAGGCTAAACGTGTGCGTGTGTGCGTGTGTGCGTGCGTGTGTGTGTGTGTGTGTGTGTGTGTGCTCAGGAGGTGTGTGTCCATGACCACCTGGCAGTGCGTGTGTGTGGTGAGATGCTGAAGGACCCGTCAGCTCCCGAAGTCCGTCTCTTCGCCAAAGTCCTGAACAGTCTGGAGCTCAGTGCTGATGGCAACACAACTAGAGACCTGGTGACCCTGTTACAACAAGTTACTCAGGTACAGTACTGACAACAACACCTGGTGACCCTGTTACAACACCTGGTGACCCTGTTACAACAAGTGGTGACCCTGTTACAACACCTGGTGACCCTGTTACAACACCTGGTGACCCTGTTACAACAAGTTACTCAGGTACAGTACTGACAACAACACCTGGTGACCCTGTTACAACACCTGGTGACCCTGTTACAACACCTGGTGACCCTGTTACAACACCTGGTGACCCTGTTACAACACCTGGTGACCCTGTTACAACACCTGGTGACCCTGTTACAACAAGTTACTCAGGTACAGGACTGACAACAACACCTGGTGACCCTGTTACAACACCTGGTGACCCTGTTACAACACCTGGTGACCCTGTTACAACACCTGGTGACCCTGTTACAACAAGTTACTCAGGTACAGTACTGACAACAACACCTGGTGACCCTGTTACAACACCTGGTGACCCTGTTACAACAAGTTACTCAGGTACAGTACTGACAACAACACCTGGTGACCCTGTTACAACACCTGGTGACCCTGTTACAACAAGTTACTCAGGTACAGTACTGACAACAACACCTGGTGACCCTGTTACAACACCTGGTGACCCTGTTACAACAAGTTACTCAGGTACAGTACTGACAACAACACCTGGTGACCCTGTTACAACACCTGGTGACCCTGTTACAACAAGTTACTCAGGTACAGTACTGACAACAACACCTGGTGACCCTGTTACAACACCTGGTGACCCTGTTACAACAAGTTACTCAGGTACAGTACTGACAACAACACCTGGTGACCCTGTTACAACACCTGGTGACCCTGTTACAACACCTGGTGACCCAGTTGACAACAACACCTGGTGACCCTGTTACAACACCTGGTGACCCTGTTACAACAAGTTACTCAGGTACAGTACTGACAACAACACCTGGTGACCCTGTTACAACACCTGGTGACCCTGTTACAACAAGTTACCAGGTACAGTACTGACAACAACACCTGGTGACCCTGTTACAACACCTGGTGACCCTGTTACAACACCTGGTGACCCTGTTACAACAAGTTACTCAGGTACAGTACTGACAACAACACCTGGTGACCCTGTTACAACACCTGGTGACCCTGTTACAACAAGTTACTCAGGTACAGTACCTGACTGTTACAACACCTGGTGACCCTGTTACAACACCTGGTGACCCTGTTACAACAAGTTACTCAGGTACAGTACTGACAACAACACCTGGTGACCCTGTTACAACACCTGGTGACCCTGTTACAACAAGTTACTCAGGTACAGTACTGACAACAACACCTGGTGACCCTGTTACAACACCTGGTGACCCTGTTACAACAAGTTACTCAGGTACAGTACTGACAACAACACCTGGTGACCCTGTTACAACACCTGGTGACCCTGTTACAACACCTGGTGACCCTGTTACAACAAGTTACTCAGGTACAGTACTGACAACAACACCTGGTGACCCTGTTACAACACCTGGTGACCCTGTTACAACACCTGGTGACCCTGTTACAACACCTGGTGACCCTGTTACAACAAGTTACTCAGGTACAGTACTGACAACAACACCTGGTGACCCTGTTACAACACCTGGTGACCCTGTTACAACAAGTTACTCAGGTACAGTACTGACAACAACACCTGGTGACCCTGTTACAACACCTGGTGACCCTGTTACAACAAGTTACTCAGGTACAGTACTGACAACAACACCTGGTGACCCTGTTACAACACCTGGTGACCCTGTTACAACAAGTTACTCAGGTACAGTACTGACAACAACACCTGGTGACCCTGTTACAACACCTGGTGACCCTGTTACAACAAGTTACTCAGGTACAGTACTGACCTGGTGACAACACCTGGTGACCCTGTTACAACACCTGGTGACCCTGTTACAACACCTGGTGACCCAACAACACCTGGTGACCCTGTTACAACAACCTGGTGACCCTGTTACAACACCTGGTGACCCTGTTACAACACCTCAGGTACCCTGACCCTGTGACCCTGTTACAACACCTGGTGACCCTGTTACAACAAGTTACTCAGGTACAGTACTGACAACAACACCTGGTGACCCTGTTACAACACCTGGTGACCCTGTTACAACACCTGGTGACCCTGTTACAACAAGTTACTCAGGTACAGTACTGACAACAACACCTGGTGACCCTGTTACAACACCTGGTGACCCTGTTACAACAAGTTACTCAGGTACAGTACTGACAACAACACCTGGTGACCCTGTTACAACACCTGGTGACCCTGTTACAACAAGTTACTCAGGTACAGTACTGACAACAACACCTGGTGACCCTGTTACAACACCTGGTGACCCTGTTACAACAAGTTACTCAGGTACAGTACTGACAACAACACCTGGTGACCCTGTTACAACAAGTTACTCAGGTACAGTACTGACAACAACACCTGGTGACCCTGTTACAACACCTGGTGACCCTGTTACAACACCTGGTGACCCTGTTACAGTACTCAGGTACAGTACTGACAACAACACCTGGTGACCCAACAACACCTGGTGACCCTGTTACAACAAGTTACCTGTTACAACACCTGGTGACCCTGTTACAACAAGTTACTCAGGTACAGTACTGACAACAACACCTGGTGACCCTGTTACAACACCTGGTGACCCTGTTACAACAAGTTACTCAGGTACAGTACTGACAACAACACCTGGTGACCCTGTTACAACACCTGGTGACCCTGTTACAACAAGTTACCTCAGGTACAGTACAACAACACCTGGTGACCCTGTTACAACACCTGGTGACCCTGTTACAACAAGTTACTCAGGTACAGTTACAACACCTGGTGACCCTGTTACAACACCTGGTGAGTTACAACACCTGGTGACCCTGTTACAACAACACCTGGTGACCCTGTTACAACACAACTGGTGACCTGGTGACACCCTGTTACAACAAGTTACTCAGGTACAGTACTGACAACAACACCTGGTGACCCTGTTACAACACCTGGTGACCCTGTTACAACAAGTTACCAGGTGACAGTACTGACACAACCTGGTGACCCTGTTACAACACCTGGTGACCCTGTTACAACACCTGGTGACCCTGTTACAACACCTGGTGACCCTGTTACAACACCTGGTGACCCTGTTACAACAAGTTACCTGGTGACCAGTTACAACACCTGGTGACCCTGTTACAACACCTGGTGACCCTGTTACAACACCTGGTGACCCTGTTACAACAACACCTTACTCAGGTACAGTACTGACAACAACACCTGGTGACCCTGTTACAACACCTGGTGACCCTGTTACAACACCTGGTGACCTGTGACAACAACACCTGGTGACCCTGTTACAACACCAGGTGACCCAGTACTACAACACCTGGTGACCCTGTTACAACACCTGGTGACCCTGTTACAACACCTGGTGACCCTGTTACAACACCTGGTGACCCTGTTACAACACCTGGTGACCCTGTTACAACACCTGGTGACCCTGTTACAACACCTGGTGACCCTGTTACAACACCTGGTGACCCTGTTACAACAAGTTACTCAGGTACAGTACTGACAACAACACCTGGTGACCCTGTTACAACAAGTTACTCAGGTACAGTACTGACAACAACACCTGGTGACCCTGTTACAACACCTGGTGACCCTGTTACAACAAGTTACTCAGGTACAGTACTGACAACAACACCTGGTGACCCTGTTACAACACCTGGTGACCCTGTTACAACAAGTTACAAGTGACCCAGGTGACCCTGTTACAGTACCCTGACAACAACACCTGGTGACCCTGTTACAACACCAGGTACAGTAACAACACCTGGTGACCCTGTTACAACAAGTTACTCAGGTACAGTACTGACAACAACACCTGGTGACCCTGTTACAACAAGTTACTCAGGTACAGTACTGACAACAACACCTGGTGACCCTGTTACAACAAGTTACTCAGGTACAGTACTGACAACAACACCTGGTGACCCTGTTACAACACCTGGTGACCCTGTTACAACACCTGGTGACCCTGTTACAACACCTGGTGACCCTGTTACAACACCTGGTGACCCTGTTACAACACCTGGTGACCCTGTTACAACAAGTTACCAGGTACAGTACTGTTACAACACCTGGTGACCCTGTTACAACACCTGGTGACCCTGTTACAACACCAGTGACCCTGTTACAACACCTGGTGACCCTGTTACAACACCTGGTGACCCTGTTACAACAAGTTACTCAGGTACAGTACTCAACAACACCTGGTGACCCTGTTACAACAACACCTGGTGACCCTGTTACAACACCTGGTGACCCTGTTACAACACTGGTGACCCTGTTACAACAACACCTGGTGACCCTGTTACAACACCTGGTGACCCTGTTCTGGTGACCCTGTTACAACACCTGGTGACCCTGTTACAACACCTGGTGACCCTGTTACAACACCTGGTGACCCTGTTACAACACCTGGTGACCCTGTTACAACACCTGGTGACCCTGTTACAACACCTGGTGACCCTGTTACAACACCTGGTGACCCTGTTACAACACCTGGTGACCCTGTTACAACACCTGGTGACCCTGTTACAACACCTGGTGACCCTGTTACAACACCTGGTGACCCTGTTACAACACCTGGTGACCCTGTTACAACACCTGGTGACCCTGTTACAACACCTGGTGACCCTGTTACAACACCTGGTGACCCTGTTACAACACCTGGTGACCCTGTTACAACAAGTTACTCAGGTACAACACCTGGTGACCCTGTTACAACACCTGGTGACCCTGTTACAACACCTGGTGACCCTGTGGTGACCCTGTTACAACACCTGGTGACCCTGTTACAACAAGTTACTCAGGTACAGTGACAACAACACCTGGTGACCCTGTTACAACACCTGGTGACCCTGTTACACCTGGTGACCCTGTTACAACACCTGGTGACCCTGTTACAACACCTGGTGACCCTGTTACAACAAGTTACTCAGGTACAGTACTGACAACAACACCTGGTGACCCTGTTACAACACCTGGTGACCCTGTTACAACACCTGGTGACCCTGTTACAACACCTGGTGACCCTGTTACAACACCTGGTGACCTGTTACAACACCTGGTGACCCTGTTACAACACCTGGTGACCCTGTTACAACAGTTACCCTGTTACTGACACAACACCTGGTGACCCTGTTACAACACCTGGTGACCCTGTTACAACACCTGGTGACAGTACTGACAACAACACCTGGTGACCCTGTTACAACACCTGGTGACCCTGTTACAACAAGTTACCAGGTACAGTACTGACAACAACAACACCTGGTGACCCTGTTACAACACCTGGTGACCCTGTTACAACACCTGGTGACCCTGTTACAACACCTGGTGACAACACCTGGTGACCCTGTTACAACACCTGGTGACCCTGTTACAACACAACACCTGGTGACCCTGTTACTGACAACAACACCTGGTGACCCTGTTACAACACCTGGTGACCCTGTTACAACACCTGGTGACCCTGTTACAACACCTGGTGACCCTGTTACAACACCTGGTGACCCTGTTACAACACCTGGTGACCCTGTTACAACACAACACCTGGTGACCCTGTTACAACACCTGGTGACCCTGTTACAACACCTGGTGACCCTGTTACAACACCTGACACAACACCTGGTGACCCTGTTACAACACCTGGTGACCCTGTTACAACACCTGGTGACCCTGTTACAACACCTGGTGACCCTGTTACAACACAACACCTGTTACAACACCTGGTGACCCTGTTACAACAACACCTGGTGACCCTGTTACAACACCTGGTGACCCTGTTACAACACCTGGTGACCCTGTTACAACACCTGGTGACCCTGTTACAACACCTGGTGACCCTGTTACAACACCTGGTGACTGTTACACAACACCTGGTGACCCTGTTACAACACCTGGTGACCCTGTTACACCTGGTGACCCTGTTACAACACCTGGTGACCCTGTTACAACACCTGGTGACCCTGTTACAACACCTGGTGACCCTGTTACAACACCTGGTGACCCTGTTACAACACAACACCACCTGGGTACAACACCTGGTGACCCTGTTACAACACCTGGTGACCCTGTTACAACAACTGGTGACCTGGTGACCCTGTTACAACACCTGGTGACCCTGTTACAACACCTGGTGACCCTGTTACAACACCTGGTGACCCTGTTACAACACCTGGTGACCCTGTTACAACACAACACCTGGTGACCCTGTTACAACACAACACCTGGTGACCCTGTTACAACACCTGGTGACCCTGTTACAACAAGTTACCTGGTGACCCTGACAACACAACACCTGGTGACCCTGTTACAACACAACAGTGACCCTGTTACAACACCTGGTGACCCTGTAACAACACCTGGTGACCCTGTTACAACACCTGGTGACCCTGTTACAACACCTGGTGACCCTGTTACAACACAACACCTGGTGACCCTGTTACAACACAACACCTGGTGACCCTGTTACAACACAACACCTGGTGACCCTGTTACAACACAACACCTGGTGACCCTGTTACAACACCTGGTGACCCTGTTACAACACCTGGTGACCCTGTTACAACACAACACCTGGTGACCCTGTTACAACACAACACCTGGTGACCCTGTTACAACACCTGGTGACCCTGTTACAACACCTGGTGACCCTGTTACAACACCTGGTGACCCTGTTACAACACCTGGTGACCCTGTTACAACACCTGGTGACCCTGTTACAACACCTGGTGACCCTGTTAGGGTGACCCTGTTACAACACCACCTGGTGGTGACCCTGTTACAACACTTGACATTTACATTTAGTGAGTTACAACATTTAGCAGAGGAGACCTTATCCAGAGCGACTGTTACAACACCTGGTGACCCTGTTATGACACCAGTGGTGACCCTGTTACTGAGGGTAGCAACACCTGGTGACCCTGTTACAACACCTGGTGACCCTGTTACAACAAGTTACTCAGGTACAGTACTGACAACAACACCTGGTGACCCTGTTACAACACCTGGTGACCCTGTTACAACACCTGGTGACCCTGTTACAACACCTGGTGACCCTGGTACAACACCTGGTGACCCTGTTACAACACCTGGTGACCCTGGTACAACACCTGGTGACCCTGTTACAACACCTGGTGACCCTGTTACAACACCTGGTGACCCTGTTACAACACCTGGTGACACTGTTACAACACCTGGTGACCCTGTTACAACACCTGGTGACACCAAACTAACTCATATCTGTGTAGGAGGTGAAGGATCGTATCGCTCTGCGTGCTGTGGAGAAGCTGATTGGACAACTGCAGGACTCCAACAACCAACCAGATCTCAGCACTACGACACTACAGCCTGTAGCTGTCAACACTGAGGGTAAAGAGAGAGGAGACTACTACTGAGGGTAGAGAGAGAGAGGAGACACCTACTGAGGGTAGAGAGAGAGGAGACTACTACTGAGGGTAGAGAGAGAGGAGACTACTACTGAGGGTAGAGAGAGAGGAGACTATAACTGAGGGTAGAGAGAGAGGAGACTACTACTGAGGGTAGAGAGAGAGGAGACTACTACTGAGGGTAGAGAGAGAGAGGAGACTACTACTGAGGGTAGAGAGAGAGGAGACTACTACTGAGGGTAGAGAGAGAGGAGACTACTACTGAGGGTAGAGAGAGAGGAGACTATAACTGAGGGTAGATAGAGAGAGGAGACTATACTGAGGGTAGAGAGAGAGGAGACTACTACTGAGGGTAGAGAGAGAGGAGACTACTACTGAGGGTAGAGAGAGAGGAGACTACTACTGAGGGTAGAGAGAGAGAGGAGACTACTACTGAGGGTAGAGAGAGAGAGGAGACTACTACTGAGGGTAGAGAGAGAGAGGAGACTACTACTGAGGGTAGAGAGAGAGGAGACTACTACTAGGGAGAGGAGACTACTACTGAGGAGAGAGAGAGGAGACTACTACTGAGGGTAGAGAGAGAGGAGACTACTACTGAGGGTAGAGAGAGAGAGGAGACTACTACTGAGGGTAGAGACTACTACTGAGGGAGAGGAGACTACTACTGAGGGTAGAGAGAGAGAGGAGACTACTACTGAGGGTAGAGAGAGAGAGAGGAGACTACTACTGAGGGTAGAGAGAGAGGAGACTACTACTGAGGGTAGAGAGAGAGGAGACTACTACTGAGGGTAGAGAGAGAGGAGACTACTACTGAGGGTAGAGAGAGAGGAGACTACTACTGAGGGTAGAGAGAGAGAGGAGACTACTACTGAGGGTAGAGAGAGAGAGGAGACTACTACTGAGGGTAGAGAGAGAGAGGAGACTACTACTGAGGGTAGAGAGACTACTGAGGGTAGAGAGAGGAGACTACTACTGAGGGTAGAGAGAGAGGAGACTACTACTGAGGGTAGAGAGAGAGGAGACTACTACTGAGGGTAGAGAGAGAGAGGAGACTAC
This sequence comes from Oncorhynchus keta, assembly GCF_023373465.1. Classification (NCBI taxonomy): domain Eukaryota; kingdom Metazoa; phylum Chordata; class Actinopteri; order Salmoniformes; family Salmonidae; genus Oncorhynchus; species Oncorhynchus keta. Next base: position 38,887 of record NW_026288177.1, read on the forward strand.
TACTGAGGGTAGAGAGAGAGGAGACTAATACTGAGGGTAGAGAGAGAGGAGACTACTACTGAGGGTAGAGAGAGAGGAGACTACTACTGAGGGTAGAGAGAGAGGAGACTACTACTGAGGGTAGAGAGAGAGGAGACTACTACTGAGGGTAGAGAGAGAGGAGACTACTACTGAGGGTAGAGAGAGAGGAGACTACTACTGAGGGTAGAGAGAGAGGAGACTACTACTGAGGGTAGAGAGAGAGAGGAGACTACTACTGAGGGTAGAGAGAGAGGAGACTACTACTGAGGGTAGAGAGAGAGGAGACTACTACTGAGGGTAGAGAGAGAGGAGGTAGAGAGAGAGGAGACTACTACTGAGGGTAGAGAGAGAGGAGACTACTACTGAGGGAGAGAGAGAGAGGAGACTACTACTGAGGGTAGAGAGAGAGAGGAGACTACTACTGAGGGTAGAGAGAGAGAGGAGACTACTACTGAGGGTAGAGAGAGAGAGAGGAGACTACTACTGAGGGGAGAGAGAGGAGACTACTACTGAGGGTAGAGAGAGAGAGGAGACTACTACTGAGGGTAGAGAGAGAGGAGACTACTACTGAGGGTAGAGAGAGAGGAGACTACTACTGAGGGTAGAGAGAGAGAGGAGACTACTACTGAGGGTAGAGAGAGAGGAGACTACTACTGAGGGTAGAGAGAGAGGAGACTACTACTGAGGGTAGAGAGAGAGGAGACTACTACTGAGGGTAGAGAGAGAGGAGACTAATACTGAGGGTAGAGAGAGAGAGGAGACTACTACTGAGGGTAGAGAGAGAGGAGACTACTACTGAGGGTGAGAGAGAGAGAGGACTACTACTGAGGGTAGAGAGAGAGGAGACTACTACTGAGGGTAGAGAGAGAGGAGACTACTACTGAGGGAGACTAGAGGGTAGAGAGAGAGACTACTACTGAGGGTAGAGAGAGGAGACTACTACTGAGGGTAGAGAGAGAGGAGACTACTACTGAGGGTAGAGAGAGAGAGGAGACTACTACTGAGGGTAGAGAGAGAGAGGAGACTACTACTGAGGGTAGAGAGAGAGAGGAGACTACTACTGAGGGTAGAGAGAGAGGAGACTACTACTGAGGGTAGAGAGAGAGGAGACTAATACTGAGGGTAGAGAGAGAGGAGACTACTACTGAGGGTAGAGAGAGAGGAGACTACTACTGAGGGTAGAGAGAGAGGAGACTACTACTGAGGGTAGAGAGAGAGGAGACTACTACTGAGGGTAGAGAGAGAGGAGACTACTACTGAGGGTAGAGAGAGAGGAGACTACTACTGAGGGTAGAGAGAGAGAGACTACTACTGAGAGAGAGAGGAGACTACTACTGAGGGTAGAGAGAGAGGAGACTACTACTGAGGGTAGAGAGAGAGAGGAGACTACTACTGAGGGTAGAGAGAGAGGAGACTACTACTGAGGGTAGAGAGAGAGGAGACTACTACTGAGGGTAGAGAGAGAGAGGAGACTACTACTGAGGGTAGAGAGAGAGAGGAGACTACTACTGAGGGTAGAGAGAGAGGAGACTACTACTGAGGGTAGAGAGAGAGGAGACTACTACTGAGGGCAGAGAGAGAGGAGACTACTACTGAGGGTAGAGAGAGAGAGGAGACTACTACTGAGGGTAGAGAGAGAGGAGACTACTACTGAGTGTAGAGAGAGAGGAGACTAATACTGAGGGCAGAGAGAGAGGAGACTAATACTGAGGGTAGAGAGAGAGGAGACTAATACTGAGGGTAGAGAGAGGGGAGACTACTACTGAGGGTAGAGAGAGAGGAGACTACTACTGAGGGTAGAGAGAGAGGAGACTACTACTGAGGGTAGAGAGAGAGGAGACTAATACTGAGGGTAGAGAGAGAGGAGACTAATACTGAGGGTAGAGAGAGAGAGGAGACTACTACTGAGGGTAGAGAGAGAGGAGACTACTACTGAGGGTAGAGACAGAGGAGACTAATACTGAGGGTAGAGAGAGAGAGGAGACTAATACTGAGGGTAGAGAGAGAGGAGACTACTACTGAGGGTAGAGAGAGAGAGAGAGGAGACTACTACTGAGGGCAGAGAGAGAGGAGACTACTACTGAGGGTAGAGAGAGAGAGGAGACTACTACTGAGGGTAGAGAGAGAGAGGAGACTACTACTGAGGGTAGAGAGAGAGGAGACTACTACTGAGGGTAGAGAGAGAGGAGACTACTACTGAGGGTAGAGAGAGAGGAGACTACTACTGAGGGTAGAGAGAGAGAGGAGACTACTACTGAGGGTAGAGAGAGAGGAGACTACTACTGAGGGTAGAGAGAGAGGAGACTACTACTGAGGGTAGAGAGAGAGGAGACTACTACTGAGGGTAGAGAGAGAGGAGACTACTACTGAGGGTAGAGAGAGAGGAGACTACTACTGAGGGTAGAGAGAGAGGAGACTACTACTGAGGGTAGAGAGAGAGGAGACTACTACTGAGGGTAGAGAGAGAGGAGACTACTACTGAGGGTAGAGAGAGAGGAGACTACTACTGAGGGTAGAGAGAGAGGAGACTACTACTGAGGGTAGAGAGAGAGGAGACTACTACTGAGGGTAGAGAGAGAGGAGACTACTACTGAGGGTAGAGAGAGAGGAGACTACTACTGAGGGTAGAGAGAGAGGAGACTACTACTGAGGGTAGAGAGAGAGGAGACTAATACTGAGGGTAGAGAGAGAGAGGAGACTACTGAGGGTAGAGAGAGGAGACTACTACTGAGGGTAGAGAGAGAGGAGACTACTACTGAGGGTAGAGAGAGAGGAGACTACTACTGAGGGTAGAGAGAGAGAGGAGACTACTACTGAGGGTAGAGAGAGAGGAGACTACTACTGAGGGTAGAGAGAGGGAGACTACTACTGAGGGAGAGAGAGGAGACTACTACTGAGGGTAGAGAGAGAGGAGACTACTACTGAGGGTAGAGAGAGAGGAGACTACTACTGAGGGTAGAGAGAGAGGAGACTACTACTGAGGGTAGAGAGAGAGGAGACTACTACTGAGGGTAGAGAGAGAGGAGACTACTACTGAGGGTAGAGAGAGAGGAGACTACTACTGAGGGTAGAGAGAGAGAGGAGACTACTACTGAGGGTAGAGAGAGAGGAGACTACTACTGAGGGTAGAGAGAGAGAGGAGACTACTACTGAGGGTAGAGAGAGAGAGGAGACTACTACTGAGGGTAGAGAGAGAGAGGAGACTACTACTGAGGGTAGAGAGAGAGGAGACTACTACTGAGGGTAGAGAGAGAGAGGAGACTACTACTGAGGGTAGAGAGAGAGAGGAGACTACTACTGAGGGTAGAGAGAGAGAGGAGACTACTACTGAGGGTAGAGAGAGAGGAGACTACTACTGAGGGTAGAGAGAGAGGAGACTACTACTGAGGGTAGAGAGAGAGGAGACTACTACTGAGGGTAGAGAGAGAGGAGACTACTACTGAGGGTAGAGAGAGAGGAGACTACTACTGAGGGTAGAGAGAGAGACTAGAGGGAGACTACTACTGAGGGTAGAGAGAGAGGAGACTACTACTGAGGGTAGAGAGGGAGAGGAGACTACTACTGAGGGTAGAGAGAGAGGAGACTACTACTGAGGGTAGAGAGAGAGGAGACTACTACTGAGGGTAGAGAGAGAGGAACTACTACTGAGGGTAGAGAGAGAGGAGACTACTACTGAGGGTAGAGAGAGAGGAGACTACTACTGAGGGCAGAGAGAGAGAGGAGACTACTACTGAGGGTAGAGAGAGAGGAGACTACTACTGAGGGAGAGAGAGAGAGAGAGGAGACTACTACTGAGGGCAGAGAGAGAGGAGACTACTACTGAGGGTAGAGAGAGAGAGGAGACTACTACTGAGGGTAGAGAGAGAGGAGACTACTACTGAGGGTAGAGAGAGAGGAGACTACTACTGAGGGCAGAGAGAGAGGAGACTACTACTGAGGTAGAGAGAGAGGAGACTAATACTGAGAGAGAGAGAGGAGACTACTACTGAGGGTAGAGAGAGAGGAGAGAGGGTAGAGAGAGGAGACTACTACTGAGGGCAGAGAGAGAGGAGACTACTACTGAGGGTAGAGAGAGAGGAGACTACTACTGAGGGTAGAGAGAGACTACTACTGAGGCAGAGAGAGACTAGACTACTGAGGGTAGAGAGAGAGGAGACTACTACTGAGGGTAGAGAGAGAGGAGACTACTACTGAGGTTAGAGAGAGAGAGAGAGAGAGGAGACTACTACTGAGGTTAGAGAGAGAGAGAGAGGAGACTACTACTGAGGGTAGAGAGAGAGGAGACTACTACTGAGGGTAGAGAGAGAGGAGACTACTACTGAGGGTAGAGAGAGAGGAGACTACTACTGAGGGTAGAGAGAGAGGAGACTACTACTGAGGGTAGAGAGAGAGGAGACTACTACTGAGGGTAGAGAGAGAGGAGACTACTACTGAGGGTAGAGAGAGAGGAGACTACTACTGAGGGTAGAGAGAGAGAGGAGACTACTACTGAGGGTAGAGAGAGAGGAGACTACTACTGAGGGCAGAGAGAGAGGAGACTACTACTGAGGGTAGAGAGAGAGGAGACTACTACTGAGGGTAGTGGGTCATGTTACTGTTAGACTGAATCAGATGACATGGAGAGAGAGAGGTGTAACTCCTAAGTCTTCATCTCTACAGAGGCTGCCAACCAGGACCTGGACCAGTCTGCCAAGAGGCCCAGGAGAGGTATTACCCCATCTTACACACCTCCTGCTAACCTCTGACACGGTTGAGCACCACTAACAGTTGATTGTGTGTGTGTGTGTGTGTGTGTGTGTGTGTGTGTGTGTAGGTCAGAGGAAACCCTCCACAGTCAAAGGAGCCAAGAAGTCCAGCAGATCGGCAGAGTCCTCAGAGGAGAGGTGAGAGGAGGGGAGGAGAAGTTAATCGTCCCTGAATGTTGAAATGGATTCGTTCTGTATATCACCTTCAATTTCTCCCTCCTCCTCCTCTCTGTCCGTCTCCCTCCTCCTCTCTGTCCGTCTCCCTCCTCCTCTCTGTCCGTCTCCCTCCTCCTCTCTGTCCGTCTCCCTCCTCCTCCTCCCTCCTCTCCTCTCCCTCCTCCTCCTCTCTGTCCGTCTCCCTCCTCCTCCTCCTCCTCCCTCCTCCTCTCCTCCCTCCCCTCCTCCTCCTCTCCGTCCGTCTCCCTCCTCCTCCTCTCCGTCCGTCTCCCTCCTCCTCCTCCTCCTCCTCTCCATCTCCTCTCCTCTCTGTCCTCTCCCTCCTCCTCTCCCTCCTCTCCATCTGTCTCCCTCCCTCCCCCTCCCTCCTCCTCCTGTCTCCCTCCTCCTCTCCGTCCGTCTCCCTCCCCTCCTCTCTGTCCGTCTCCCTCCTCCTCCTCTCTGTCCGTCTCCCTGCCCCTCCTCCTCTCCATCTGTCTCCCTCCTCCTCCTCTCTGTCCGTCTCCCTCCTCCTCCTCTCCGTCCGTCTCCCTGCCCCTCCTCTCCATCTGTCTCCCTCCCCCTCCTCCTCTCCATCTGTCTCCCTGCCCCTCCCCTCTTCCTCTCCTTCTCCCTCCATAGTGATGGGGAGAATGTTCCAGACTCGGTGCCGGTACCCCGTCCGTCCCGCCGGGCCAAGACGCCAGCTTTGGACAAAACCAGACTGGACCTCAGTGCCCTCATCAACCAGGAGGCCAACACCTCGTAGAGTCCCACGTCAGATAGGGTAGAGAGGTCAGGATGCCTAGTGGAATCAGTAATGTATCAGAGTAGTGGACATGTAGATCAACAGGTTTAGAGACAGAAGGAATTCCTATCATCAACCTGAATGAAAAATGTGCTTTTATTGGATTAAATAAACTATTAAACTTCCTCCTTCCTGTTTTGTCTCTCTGCTGTAATTTTCCCTTTGTTATTGAGGTCTGTCTCCCTCCAGGTAGTCCCATTGAGGTCAGGAGTACTCTGTATTCCTCCAGGTAGTCCCATTGAGCTCTGTATCCCTCCAGGTAGTCCCATTGAGGTCTGTATCCCTCCAGGTAGTCCCATTGAGGTCAGGAGTACTCTGTATCCCTCCAGGTAGTCCCATTGAGCTCTGTATCCCTCCAGGAAGTCCCATTGAGCTCTGTATCCCTCCAGGAAGTCCCATTGAGCTCTGTATCCCTCCAGGAAGTCCCATTGAGCTCTGTATCCCTCCAGGAAGTCCCATTGAGCTCTGTATCCCTCCAGGTAGTCCCATTGAGCTCTGTATCCCTCCAGGAAGTCCCATTGAGCTCTGTATCCTCCAGGAAGTCCCATTGAGCTCTGTATTCCTCCAGGAAGTCCCATTGAGCTCTGTATCCCTCCAGGAAGTCCCATTGAGCTCTGTATTCCTCCAGGAAGTCCCATTGAGCTCTGTCTGTATCCCTCCAGGAAGTCCCATTGAGCTCTGTCTCCCTCCAGGAAGTCCCATTGAGCTCTGTATTCCTCCAGGAGGTCCCATTGAGCTCTGTCTCCCTCCAGGAAGTCCCATTGAGCTCTGTATCCCTCCAGGAAGTCCCATTGAGCTCTGTATTCCTCCAGGAAGTCCCATTGAGCTCTGTATTCCTCCAGGAAGTCCCATTGAGCTCTGTATCCCTCCAGGAAGTCCCATTGAGCTCTGTATCCTCCAGGAAGTCCCATTGAGCTCTGTATCCCTCCAGGAAGTCCCATTGAGCTCTGTATTCCTCCAGGAAGTCCCATTGAGCTCTGTCTCCCTCCAGGAAGTCCCATTGAGCTCTGTCTCCCTCCAGGAAGTCCCATTGAGCTCTGTCTCCTCCAGGAAGTCCCATTGAGCTCTGTATTCCTCCAGGAAGTCCCATTGAGCTCTGTATCCCTCCAGGAAGTCCCATTGAGGTCTATCCCTCCAGGAAGTCCCATTGAGCTCTGTATCCCTCTGTTATTGAGGTCTGGAGTACTCTGTATTCCTCCAGGTAGTCCCATTGAGCTCTGTATCCCTCCAGGAAGTCCCATTGAGCTTTGTATCCCTCTGTTATTGAGCTCTGTCTCCCTCCAGGAAGTCCCATTGAGATCTATCCCTCCAGGAAGTCCCATTGAGCTCTGTATCCCTCTGTTATTGAGGTCTGGAGTACTCTGTATTCCTCCAGGTAGTCCCATTGAGGTCTGTATCCCTCCAGGAAGTCCCATTGAGCTCTGTATCCCTCCAGGAAGTCCCATTGAGCTCTGTATCCCTCCAGGAGGTCCCATTGAGCTCTGTATTCCTCCAGGAAGTCCCATTGAGCTCTGTATTCCTCCAGGAGGTCCCATTGAGCTCTGTATTCCTCCAGGAAGTCCCATTGAGCTCTGTATCCCTCCTCCAGGAAGTCCCATTGAGCTCTGTATCCCTCCAGGAAGTCCCATCTGTCTCCCTCCAGGAAGTCCCATTGAGCTCTGTATCCCTCCAGGAAGTCCCATTGAGCTCTGTATCCCTCCATTGAGGTCATTGAGTACTCTGTATTCCTCCAGGAAGTCCCATTGAGCTCTGTATCCCTCCAGGAAGTCCCATTGAGCTCTGTATTCCTCCAGGAAGTCCCATTGAGCTCTGTATTCCTCTGTAGTCTCATTGAGCTCTGTATTCCTCCAGGAAGTCCCATTGAGCTCTGTCTCCTCCAGGAAGTCCCATTGAGCTCTGTAGTCCCTCCAGGAAGTCCCATTGAGCTCTGTATTCCTCCAGGAAGTCCCATTGAGCTCTGTATCCTCCAGGAAGTCCCATTGAGCTTGTATCCCCTGTTATTGATTGAGCTCTGTATATCCCTCCAGGAAGTCCCATTGAGCTCTGTCTCCCTCCAGGAAGTCCCATTGAGCTCTGTATCCCTCCAGGAAGTCCCATTGAGCTCTGTATTCCTCCAGGAAGTCCCATTGAGTATCTGTATTGAGCTCCTCCAGGAAGTCCCATTGAGCTCTGTATTCCTCCAGGAAGTCCCATTGAGCTCTGTATTCCTCCAGGAAGTCCCATTGAGCTCTGTCTCTCCAGGAAGTCCCATTGAGCTCTGTATTCCTCCAGGAAGTCCCATTGAGCTCTGTATCCTCCAGGAAGTCCCATTGAGCTCTGTATCCCTCCAGGAAGTCCCATTGAGCTCTGTAGTACTCTGTTCCTCCAGGAAGTCCCATTGAGTCTCCCTCCAGGAAGTCCCATTCTCTCCAGGATTCCTACAGGTCCCATTGAGCTCTGTATCCCTCCAGGAAGTCCCATTGAGCTCTGCTCTCCAGGAAGTCCCATTGAGCTCTATCCCTCCAGGAAGTCCCATTGAGCTCTGTCTCCCTCCAGGAAGTCCCATTGAGCTCTGTGAGCTCTGTATCCTCCAGGAAGTCCCAGGTTGAGCTCTGTATATCCTCCAGGAAGTCCCATTGAGCTCTGTATACTCCTCCAGGAAGTCCCATTGAGCTCTCCAGGAAGTATTCCTCCAGGAAGTCCCATTGAGCTCTGTATCCCTCCAGGAAGTCCCATTGAGCTCTGTCCCATTTGAGCTCTGTCTCCCTCCAGGAAGTCCCATTGAGCTCTGTATTCCTCCAGGAAGTCCCATTGAGCTCTGTATTCCTCCAGGAAGTCCCATTGAGCTCTGTATTCCTCCAGGAAGTCCCATTGAGCTCTGTCTCCCTCCAGGAAGTCCCATTGAGCTATGTCTTCCTCCAGGAAGTCCCATTGAGCTCTGTATTCCTCCAGGAAGTCCCATTGAGCTCTGTCTCCCTCCAGGAAGTCCCATTGAGCTCTGTATTCCTCCAGGAAGTCCCATTGAGCTCTGTATTCCTCCAGGAAGTCCCATTGAGCTCTGTATCCCTCCAGGAAGTCCCATTGAGGTCAGGAGTACTCTGTCTCCCTCCAGGAAGTCCCATTGAGCTCTGTCTCCCTCCAGGAAGTCCCATTGAGCTCTCTGTACTCCTCTAACAAAGGGAGACCACGTCATTACTGAGGTGTGTGTGTTCTGTGGGAGCGTGTGTGTGTGGGTACTGAACGCTGTGTGTGTGTGTGTGTGGGAGTGTGTGTGTGTGTGGGTACTGAACGCTGTGTGTGTGTGTGTTCTGTGTGGGTACTGAAGTCCCGGTGTGTGTGTGTGGGTACTGAACGGGGTGTGTGTGTGTGTGTGGGTACTGAACGGGGTGTGTGTGTGGGTACTGAACGGGTGTGTGTGTGTGGGTACTGAACGGGGTGTGTGTGTGTGTGTGGGTACTGAACGCTGTGTGTGTGTGGGTACTGAACGGGTGTGTGTGTGTGTGGGTACTGAACGCTGTGTGTGTGTGTGGGTACTGAACGGGTGTGTGTGGGTACTGAACGGTGTGTGTGTGTGTGGGTACTGAACGGGGTGTGTGTGTGTGTGTGTGGGTACTGAACGGGGTGTGTGTGTGTGGGTACTGAACGGGGTGTGTGTATCTGGTGTGTGTGGGTACTGAACGGTGTGTGTGTGTGGGTACTGAACCAGGGTATCTGTGTGGATCAGTGTGTGTGTGGGTACTGAAAACCAGTGTGTGTGTGTGGGTACTGAACAGTATCTGGTGTGTGAAAACCAGTCTGTGTATGTGTGTGGGTACTGAACGGGGTGTGTGTGGGTGGGTACTGAACGCTGGTGTGGGTGTGTCTGTGTGTGGGTACTGAACGCGTGTGTGTGTGTGTGGGTACTGAACGTCAGTATCTGTGTGGTGTGTCAGTGTGTGGGAAAACCTGAATCTGGTGTGGATCAGAAAACCAGTCAGTGTGTGTGGATCAGAAAACCAGTCAGTATCTGGGTACTGAAAACAGTCAGTGTGTGTGTGTGTGGGTACTGATCAACAGTCAGTATCGGTGTGTGTGGGTACAGAAAACCAGTGTGTGTGTGGGTGTACTGAAAAACCAGTGTATCTGGTGGGTAAAAACCACAGTATCTGGTGTGGATGTGTGGGTACTGTGGATCAGAAACCAGTCAGTATCGAAAACCAGTCAGGTCTGGTGGGATCAGAAAACCAGTCAGTATCTGGGATGTGTGTGTGGGTACTGTGGATCAGAAAACCTCATCTGTGTGTGTGTGGTGAAAACCAGGTACTGAGGATGGACAAACCAGCTGTGTATCTGTGTGGGTACTGAACCAGTCAGTATCTGGTGTGTGTGTGTGTGTGTGGGTAACCAACAGTATCTGGTGTGATGTGTGGTGTACTGAACAGTCAGTATCTGGCTGTGTGTATGTGGGTGGACTGAACGCAGTCGTGCATGTGTGTGTGTATGAGGTGTGTGGGTACTGAACGCATGTGTGGTACAGTACTGGAGATGGTCAGGGTATCACTGAAACCGTCACATTGGTCCAGTTTTTGGCAGATCTTTACATCTCAGCCAATCACATCTGGTGTGGATGAAATAGTTATCTGATGATCTACGCTGAACAAATGTAAACCGTCAACATGAAAGAATTTCAAAGAGTTACAGTTCATATCAGTCAATTAAAAAACATATTCATTTGGTTACTAATCTGGATTTCAGATATGAATTCTTTGGTCACAGATACCTTAAGTTGGGGGTCAGGGGCGTGGATCAGAAAACCAGTCAGCATCTGGTGTGGATCAGAAAACCAGTCAGCATCTGGTGTGGATCAGAAAACCAGTCAGTTAAAATCTGGTGTGGATCAGGGAAAACCAGTCAGGGTATCTGGTGTGGATCAGAAAACCAGTCAGTATCTGGGTGGATCAGAAAACCAGTCAGTATCTGGTGTGGATCAGAAAACCAGTCAGTAATCTGGTGTGGATCATGGGGGGAAAACCAGTCAGTATCTGGTGTGGATCAGTTAAAACCAGTCAGTATCTGGTGTGATCAGGGTTAAAACCAGTCCAGTGTCAGTATCTGGTGTACAGGGTTAATAATCAGAAACCTCAGCCAGTTAATAACCTCTGGTGTGGATACAGTTAAAACCTCTGGGGGGGTACAGGGTTAATAACCTCTGGGGTGTACAGGGTTAATAACCTCTGGTAGGGGGGTACAGGGTTAATAACCTCTGGGGGGGTAGTGGGGTGTACAGGGTTAATAACCTCTGGGGGGGGTGTACAGGGTTAATAACCTCTGGGGGGTGTACAGGGTTAATAACCTCTGGGGGGGGGTAGTGGGGTGTACAGGGTTAATAACCTCTGGGGGGGGTAGTGGGGTGTACAGGGTTAATAACCTCTGGGGGGGGGGGGTAGTGGGGTGTACAGGGTTAATAACCTCTGGGGGGTGGTTAATAACCTCTGGGGGGGTACAGGGTTAATAACCTTTGGGGTGGGATATAGAGTGTTAATAACCTCTGGGGGGGGGGGGGGTAGAGGGTTAATAACCTCTGGGGGGGTGTACAGGGTTAATAACCTCTGGGGGGGGTAGTGGGGTGTACAGGGTTAATAACCTCTGGGGGGGTGTGTAGGGTTAATAACCTTGGGGTAATAACCTCTGGGGGGTAGGGTTAATAACTGGTGTTCTGGGGTGTACAGGGTTAATAACCTCTGGGGGGGGGGGGGTAGAGGGTTAATAACCTCTGGGGGGGTACAGGGTTAATAACCTTTGGGGTGGGTAGAGTGTTAATAACCTCTGGGGTACAGGGTTAAGGGTTAATAACCTCTGGGGGTGGGGGTAGGGTTAATAACCTCTGGGGGGGGTACAGGGTAGAGGGTTAATAACCTCTGGGGGGGTGTACAGGGTTAATAACCTTTCTGGGGGTACAGGGTTAATAACCTCTGGGGTGGGGGTAGAGGGTTAATAACCTCTGGGGGGGGGGGTACAGGGTTAATAACCTCTGGGGGGGGGGTAGGGTTAATAACCTCTGGGGGGTAGGTACAGGGTTAATAACCTCTGGGGGGGGGGTACAGTTAATCTGGGGTGGGGGTAGAGGGTTAATAACCTCTGGGGGGGGGTACAGGGTTAATAACCTCTGGGGGGGGGGGTTAATAACAGGGTTAATAACCTCTGGGGGGTAGGGTTAATAACCTCTGGGGGGGGTACAGGGTTAATAACCTCTGGGGGGGTAGAGGGTTAATAACCTTTGGGGTGGGGGTAGAGTGTTAATAACCTCTGGGTTAATAACCTCTGGGGGGTACAGGGTTAATAACCTCTGGGGTGGGGTAGAGTGTTAATAACCTCTGGGGGGTGTACAGGGTTAATAACCTCTGGGGGGTAGGGTTAATAACCTCTGGGGGGGTACAGGGTTAATAACCTCTGTTAATAACCTCTGGGGGGGGTAGAGGGTTAATAACCTCTGGGGGGTACACAGGGTTAATAACCTCTGGGGGGTACAGGGTTAATAACCTCTGGGGTGGGGGTAGAGGGTTAATAACCTCTGGGGGGGTACAGGGTTAATAACAGGGTTAATAACCTGGGGGGGGGGGTAAGAGTACAGGGTTAATAACCTCTGGGGGGGGGGGTTAATAACCAGGGTTAATAACCTTTACAGGGTTAATAACCTTGGGGGGGGTAGAGTGTTAATAACCTCTGGGGGGGTACAGGGTTAATAACCTTTGGGGTGGGGGTAGAGTGTTAATAACCTCTGGGGGGGGGTAACCTTTGGGGTGGGGGTAGGGTTAATAACCTCTGGGGGTGTACAGGGTTAATAACCTTTGGGGTGGGGGTAGAGTGTTAATAACCTCTGGGGGGTACAGGGTTAATAATGTTCACAGGACAGGCAGGTCTGATTTCATTCACATGTTTAATTCATTAATGCTCTGGGTGAAAACTAAGAAACCAAAGAACAGACAGAAAAGCCCAACAACAACAACAACAACAACACCGTTTAAAAGACAAAAGGCTTAAAGGCAGAGATCACATTAGCTTTAAAACGTCACACTAGAAGGTGGATCCCGGGATCCCGGGCCGCAGTGAAAGACATCCTGCATCACGTCCTCTTCACCACGCAACGGCCCAGAGTCGGGTGCTTCGTCGGGGGTACGGTGTCCTTCGAGATGAGCCCGTAGCTTCTGGACAGAGTCGATATGAAGTAGTAAGTAGGGTTGAAGTCACAAATAGCACCTTGTTCTCTATGTAGTGCACTACTCTTGACCGGAGCAGCTCTGGTAGGGCACTAAATAGGGCAGGGGGGGTGTCAAACTGATTCCAAGCAGGGCCCTAGTGTCTGCTGGGTTTTCCCCTTTAAATTAAGGACCTAGACAACCAGGTGAGGGGGGAGTTCCGCACTAATTAGTGACCTTTTTTAATTCAATTCAATCAGGAACGAAAACCAGCAGACACTCGACCCCTCCAGTGGAATGAGTTTGACACTATGGGGGGGTATGTTGTCATCGGGGCCGCGTCGGTCCAGCTCCAGTCTGCTGGTTGAGCCGTTAGATCGTGAGGTATGTTGTTTTGGAGGGGGGATCGTGGTGTTGCTTCTTTTAATGCTGCAGACACACATTACAAAATGGCTGCCGTGGCATACTACTAAACCTAGTTCAGTTCTGCTGCCTACCACACTGAACTGTCCCTCCCTCATGGATCTAACGTGGACTAGTGTTAGTAATATGTTGAAAACTCCCTCCCAAGCTGATGGTGAAACTCCCTCCCTCCCAAGCTGATGGTGAAACTCCCTCCCTCCCAAGCTGATGGTGAAACTCCCTCCCTCCCAAGCTGATGGTGAAACTCCCTCCCTCCCAAGCTGATGGTGAAACTCCCTCCCTCCCAAGCTGATGGTGAAACTCCCTCCCTCCCAAGCTGATGGTGAAACTCCCTCCCAAGCTGATGGTGAAACTCCCTCCCTCCCAAGCTGATGGTGAAACTCCCTCCCTCCCAAGCTGATGGTGAAACTCCCTCCCAAGGTGAAGGTGAGTCTCCCTCCCAAGCTGAAGGTGAGTCTCCCTCCCAAGCTGAAGGTGAGTCTCCCTCCCAAGCTGAAGGTGAGTCTCCCTCCCTCCCAAGCTGAAGGTGAGTCTCCCTCCCAAGCTGAAGGTGAAACTCCCTCCCTCCCTCCCAAGCTGAAGGTGAGTCTCCCTCCCAAGGTGAAGGTGAGTCTCCCTCCCAAGCTGAAGGTGAGTCTCCCTCCCAAGGTGAAGGTGAGTCTCCCTCCCAAGCTGAAGGTGAGTCTCCCTCCCTCCCAAGCTGAAGGTGAGTCTCCCTCCCTCCCAAGCTGAAAGTGAAACTCCCTCCCAAGCTGAAGGTGAAACTCCCTCCCAAGCTGAAGGTGAAACTCCCTACCAAGTTGAAGTTGAAGGTGAAACTCCCTCCCTCCCAAGCTGAAGGTGAAACTCCCTCCCTCCCAAGCTGAAGGTGAAACTCCCTCCCTCCCAAGCTGAAGGTGAAACTCCCTCCCTCCCAAGCTGAAGGTGAAACTCCCTCCCTCCCAAGCTGAAGGTGAAACTCCCTCCCTCCCAAGCTGAAGGTGAAACTCCCTCCCTCCCAAGCTGAAGGTGAAACTCCCTCCCTCCCAAGCTGAAGGTGAAACTCCCTCCCAAGCTGATGGTGAAACTCCCTCCCTCCCAAGGTGAAGGTGAAACTCCCTCCCAAGGTGAAGATGAAACTCCCTCCCAAGGTGAAGATGAAACTCACTCCCTCCCAAGCTGAAGGTGAAACTCACTCCCTCCCAAGCTGAAGGTGAAACTCCCTCCCTCCCAAACTGAAGGTGAAACTCCCTCCCAAGGTGAAGGTGAAACTCCCTCCCAAGGTGAAGGTGAAACTCCCTCCCAAGCTGAAGGTGAAACTCCCTCCCAAGCTGAAGGTGAAACTCCCTCCCTCCCTCCCAAACTGATGTTTACATCTATAATGTTTATAAATCCATGAGGGGAAGTGCACACATCATGGAGGAGAGAATCAGACCCAAAGGGAACCCTATTCCCTATATAGTGCACTACTTTATACCACAGCCCTATGGCACCCTATTCCATATATATAGTGCACTACTTTATACCACAGCCCTATGGCACCCTATTCCCTATATATAGTGCACTACTTTATACCACAGCCCTATGGCACCCTATTCCCTATATATAGTGCACTACTTTATACCACAGCCCTATGGCACCCTATTCCATATATATAGTGCACTACTTTAGACCAGAGCCCTATGGTACCCTATTCCCTATATATAGTGCACTACTTTATACCACAGCCCTATGGCACCCTATTCCCTATATATAGTGCACTACTTTATACCACAGCCCAGTGGTCTAGAGTAGTGCCCTATATAGGGAATAGGGTGTCATAGGGCTGTGGTCTAAAGTAGTGCCCTATATAGGGAATAGGGTGCCATAGGGCTGTGGTCTAAAGTAGTGCCCTATATATAGGGAATAGGGTGTCATAGGGCTGTGGTCTAAAGTAGTGCCCTATATAGGGAATAGGGTGTCATTGTAGACGCAGTGTTTGAATGTGTAATCTCCCAAACAGGCCTCCGGGCTCATTACAACAGAACTTGATGGGTTGGTAGTTGTATCAGACAAGGCAGAAGAAAGGTGTGTCAAAGTTTTAAAGACATTCTGTACAAACATATACACAGTTTGGTTTTTTAAAAGCAGGCTGTGTGTGTGTGTGTGTGTGTGGGGGGGGCTGAATAGTGTGTGTGTGTGGAGGAGGGGGGACTGAATAGTTTAAAAAATAGTGCAATGGTAAGCTTCTTCTGGTTAAACTTTTCCTTCTGCTACATAATGCCAAGGGGCAGTCTGAAGGCACCGAGTTGTTTACACGCAGTCACCGTGGAGACGGAGGGAGGAGCGTCCCGCCAATACAGTTACAACACAGTCACCGTGGAGACGGGACGGAGGACAGTCAGGTTCCTGCAGAGATGAGGGAGAGTAGAATGTTTTGTGATAAAGCAATGATCTATAACTGTACAACAGTAAGGATACTTCTATACTTAGGCTACTTGACTGTCAGAATGTAAACTAAAACAACAGGAAGATAAAGTCATTACCCAGTATGAAGTCACGCCACCGCGGCCCGGTCAGGCCCCTCCCACGCGATTTTCTCATGACTTTCGTTGGCGGCGGGGTCGGTGATTGGCTCGTGGCTTTCGCTGGCGGCGGGGTCGGTGATTGGCTCGTGGCTTTCGCTGGCGTCGGGGCCGGTGATTGGCTCGTGGCTTTCGCTGGCGGCGGGGTCGGGGATTGGCTCGTGGCTTTCGCTGGCGGCGGGGTCGGGGATTGGCTCGTGGCTTTCGCTGGCGTCGGGGTCGGGGATTGGCTCGTGGCTTTCGCTGGCGGCGGGGTCGGTGACTGGCTCGTGGACTTCCCTGAATGTTTCTGTTTGCCTCTCCTGTTCCCGGCTCGGACCTGGTTGTGCTCCTGAACCATCACCTCCTGCGGCGAGCCGCTAGACTCCTTCCAGGGAACTCTCCTCTTCCTTCTCTCTGTTTTCACAGCTTTGTCGTCCTCTCCGCTCCTCTCCTCCTGTCTGGTCTCGTCGGGGCAGTATGTGTCATCTAGATTGACGGTGCAGACATCCCACTCCTTCTCAACGGTGGACTCTGTGTCGGGGGAGTTGATCTTCTTGAGGAACACGCAACACTCCTTCAGTCTCTCTGGACTCCAGGCTTTAGAGCTGAGACGCTGCTGTTTGGTGAGGCCTGTCAGCCGGTCGGGGCTGCAGGGATGACTGGTCTCTGAGGAGGCAGGTAGACAGTGGTGATGTGGAGACCTGGTGAGCTCTTCCCTGGGCTGAGCAGAAGGCCAGACCTGGTGAGGTGAGTTGCCTTCCTCCACCTGGCTTCTCCTCCAGATCAGCCTGTTGGGCTGCTTGGCTCTGAGGGTCCAGGTGAGGAACTTTTCTCTGACTCTGAGCAGAGTGGTTCTGTATGTCCCGAGGGCCCTGACCTTCCAAGGAGCTCTGAGACGCAGCCCGCCAGACGCCGGCCTCGCAGTGAACAGACGCCGCCTGGCATTCAGCTCTCTTCCACGTCGGAGCCGTTCCTGGACCAGACGGAGCTGGGCGGGGCTCTTCGGCACAGCTTTGGCAAACTTCTTGATGTGTTTGCGTAGTCGCATGGTCTGTGGGCTGGGAAAGATGCTCTCCCTGCTGGCGTTCCGGGGGTAGTGCAGGAGCTCATAGGGGTTTCTGGAGCTGGTCTTCTTCACAATGCCCAGAGACTGAGTCTCAGTGGTCTGCATGAACCAGGAGGCCAGCCTCTCCACGCTGCAGCGCCGGTCAAACAGCAGCCGCACTGCCGACCCAACCTCTGGCTTCCAGGAGGACAAAGAGTCGTCGTCGAGTCTCTGCTTGGCGGACATGATCGTCCCCGTCCTGGTGGTGTGGGTGGCAGCGGCAGCGACCCAGCTTTGGGATATGAGGCGGATCCTGCGAGCCAGCTCTTGGTTCAGGCTGTCCTGGTCGGAGGAGACGGGCCACCACCTCAACGCCTCGCTGGAGCTGGCTGGGAAAATGGAGTCTACCGAAACCCCCGCTACCTGGCTTAAGTCCTCACACAACACTCCTCCTCTTCCCTCGCTCCTCCTCTCCTCCCTCCCGGATAGCAGCTCCTCCTGCCCTGGAGTGTCCTCTCTTCCCTCCTCCTTCCTCTTGCGATGGCTGCCCTTGCTGCTGGCCCTGTTGATCAGTAGCTGTCTGGATCGGCGCAGCAGGGCGGTACTGTGGCTCAGGGACCTAGAGGTGGAGGTGGCTACAGAGTGAAGCAGGTACACTGAAGGCTTCCTCACCCTCACAGAGTGACGCACCGCCAACACAGGAGGAGTCTGGGTCTGTCGCTCCCTCGCTCCATCCTCGGACTCTGTCGTTCTCTCTATCTGCATCAGAGTGGCGTCTTCGCTAGTCGGCGTGCTGCTGATTTTCCTGGGCTCTTTGGAAGGCTGGGGTTCAGGAAGGAGGGCTTTCCGCTGCCAGAGCTTCTCCGGAGATTTCCTGGCTGTGTCCCGGTTCATGTGGATCTTGCGTTTCCCCGGCGACGTGGTGGTGACGGTAACAGAGATTCCGGAGATCTTGACCTTGGCGGGTCTCCCTGGACGACGCATGGCCGCGGTACACTGCAGCTTCTGGCACTTGATAATGTTGCTGCTGGCGTGGGGAGCGAACCTCTTCTCCTTCACCGGTCTGACGAAGTTCAGATCCATCAGCTGCTCTGTAGCCTGGAGACAAGCAGCCTCCTCCGACACTGTCCTCTTGGTCCTGTGGGAGCGTCCGTACACCACGGTGATCTTCAGGTTCCTGTTGGCTGGGTCTCTCTCCTTGTTGCCCTCCTCCCCGGTGCTGCAGCCTAAGGGAACTCCACTGGACCGGTCCTGACCACCCTGCCTGGAGTCACAGCTCGGCTCTACACCCCTTTGCTTGGGCGGGCGGCCGATCGGCCTCTTGGCCCTCTTCTCCAGCTGGGGGCCCAGTTTCTTGGGACGTCCCGGACGTCTCTTTGTGGGGGTGGTTTCACGAAAAGGAGGCGAGCCATCTCCGTTCTGGGACCCAGGGGACCGTTTTGGCGGGCTACCCCCCTCTCCTCCTCTCGTCGTTCCACACAGCTTTGGTGATGACGATATGGTGTTCTTGGGTGGACTCCTGGTCTGAAGGGGACTCCTGGTCTGGGGTGGACTCCTGGTCAGGGGTGGACTCCTGGTCTGGGGTGGACTCCTGGTCTGGAGGGGACTCCTGGTCTTCAGTGGACTCCTGGTCTGGAGGGGACTCCTGGTCTTCGGTGGACTCCTGGTCTTCTCTGGGGTCTTCTCTGGACTTCCAGCCCACGATGACTCCTCACAGGGGTCAAAGGTCTCCTGTCCATGCCAGTTGGATCCTGGTGCAGCCGCCTTCAGGGTGTACCTCACCCCCTCCTCGCCCACTACTGCAGACACAAACATCAGCTTGATGGGGCTGATGTACTGAGGCTGCTCTGTGGGGACCTCTGGCCTGGAGGCTGTCTGAGGGCTCGCTGGTTGGGACTGTTGGGCGGAGTGGGACGAGCGTAAGCGCCCGAAAGGTTTGGCTGCTCTGAGCCTAACGTCTGCCCTGTTCTGGGAGCGCTGTTTAGGGGGACTCTGCTGCTCAGAGGAAGCTGCAGTGACGGGAATCACCTGACCTCGTCTCTGTGACTCACGGTCTGAACTCTGACCTCTTGCTGTTGATCTACAGCCTCTGCCTCCCCTCCTCTCCTGACTGACATCCTCCGGACTGGATGCCAGCGGTAATTCCTCTTCTCTTGCTTCGCCCAACCCCTCAGCCGTGTCTGTGGCCGAGGACGGGGAGTCTGTGCGATTGGTGTTGGGGGCATTGAGTGGTTGCCGATCCTTTGGCGTCCTCTGGGCGGAGAAGATCCTCTCTGAGAAACAGGCAGCAGAATACATCATCCTGGGCTCTGTGACGTAGGAGGAGAACCGCTGGGGAGGGACGATGCTCCTCCTGGACCTCCCAGCATCGCTGCTCCTCCCCACCACCACCTGGCTGCTGCAGCCTGGCTGGGACCTGCTGCCTCTCCTGGTTCTGCAGGGGTGGGATGGGCTATTCCTGGCTGACACTCTGCTACTGTCCTTGCTGCTGCCTGCTGTCTCCTCCTCTTCCTCTCTACTCTTCTCAGGAAGACCACTGCTGGTACTACCTGGTGACTCCTCCTCTTCCACTCTACTCCTCTCAGGAAGACCACTGCTGGTACTACCTGGTGACTCCTCCTCTTCCTCTCTACTCCTCTCAGGAAGACCACTGCCATGGTCACAGGTGCTGCTGGTACTACCTGGTGACTCCTCCTCTCTACTCCTCTCAGGAAGACCACTGCTGGTACTACCTGGTGACTCCTCCTCTTCCTCTCTACTCCTCTCAGGAAGACCACTGCTGGTACTTCCTGGTGACTCCTCCTCTCTCCTCTTCTCAGGGAGGTCACTCCTACTGCTGTCCTGACAGGTGATGTTCCAGCTCTCTGGTTTGTGTTGGTCCTCCTGCGGGGGACTCTGTTGTGTAGAGGAGAGGACTGGGGGTTTCTCCATCTCCTCCTTCATGCCGACTCTATCCTTCGTGACTCTAACTGGACCTGCCTCCTCTGCTGTCACCTTCTCTGTCACACCCTCCTTCACTCTACCGGTCTCTCCCTCGTTCACTCTACCGGTCTCACCCTCCTTCACTCTACCTCTCTCTCCCTCCTTCACTCTACCGGTCTCTCCCTCCTTCACTCTACCGGTCTCTCCCTCCTTCACTCTACCGGTCTCTCCCTCCTTCACTCTACCGGTCTCTCCCTCCTTCACTCTACCGGTCTCTCCCTCCTTCACTCTACCGGTCTCTCCCTCGTTCACTCTACCGGTCTCTCCCTCCTTCACTCTACCGGTCTCTCCCTCCTTCACTCTACCGGTCTCTCCCTCCTTCACTCTACCGGTCTCTTCCTCCTTCACTCTACCGGTCTCTCCCTCCTTCACTCTACCGGTCTCTTCCTCCTTCACTCTACCTCTCTCTCCCTCCTTCACTCTACCGGTCTCTCCCTCCTTCACTCTACCGGTCTCTCCCTCCTTCACTCTACCGGTCTCTCCCTCCTTCACTCTACCGGTCTCTCCCTCCTTCACTCTACCGGTCTCTCCCTCCTTCACTCTACCAGTCTCTCCCTCCTCCTCTGTGATTCTGTCTATCTCTGCTGTAACAGGGGTTGGTTCAGGTGAGGAGCAGGTAGAAAAGGGCGTGGCACTGCGGCTCTTGTTCTTCCCTAGCGATAGCCTCCTGCCCAGCGATTGGTTCAGCCTGGCCAGCTCCCGTTTGATTAGCACGGTCTGGCGCCGGGTGGACGACTGGTCGGGCAAAGTCGCCATGGCAGCCAGGGCCTCCTGTCGCCGCCGGGAACGCGTCCGAGGTGGATGGCTCTCGTTGTTGTCATGGTGATGCAACATGTCGTTTAGGCTGTAGTCGCTGCCGCCACCCGTGTTCAGAACGGTGGTGATGATCTCACTCAGGTGGGCGTCGGCCTGGGACTCTGCAATGTGCTGATTGGCCGAGGTCGTCAGGTGGGGATCCTTCTCGAGGTTGTGATTGGCTAAGGCAGAGCTGAGTGGAGGATCCTTCTCCTGGGGTCTGATTGCCTTTAGTTTGTCACTGAAACGCTCCACCAGGTCCTGCTGCTCCCTGTCCTCACCCACCTCCCCACCACACCCAGCCTCCTCCTCTTTTTCCCCCTCCTGCTGCAGAAGAGAGGGAGGCTTGTCTTCCTCCTTACCGTCCATGTCTGAGGGTATGGGGGAGAGAGGGGGTGGAGAGGGGGATCGCTCTCTCTTGAGGACAGGGCACTCGCTTCCTCCTCCACCTCCCGGGTCTGTGTGTCTGACCGGGGCCAGGTAGGTGTGTTCTGAGCAGCAGGAGGCGCAGGGCTGGGGGTTGGAGCAACAGACAGAGGCCACGGGACACACTGAGGGATTAGGGCACAGAGCGGAGGATGAACGAGAAGAGGAGGACGTGAAAGAGCACAGAGAAGAAGGGGAGCGAACCCCAGTGGTGATGTGTCCCAGGGACAGGCTCTGGCAGGACAGGCAGCGGAGGCTCTGGAGGCAGAAACACACAGGAGGCAGCCAGCAGCAACAGCCTGGACCACCTGGTGTCTTCCAGTCAGTCGGACCACTACGGCTCCAACAGTCAGTGAAGGAAGGAGGAGAGGACGTGTCGTCCTGTTGTTTGGCCACCAGGTGGCCGCAGAGAGGGTCTGGGGGCGGGACGAGGCGGCGATGGGCGTCCCTGTAGGCCAATGATAGACGGTGCTGCTGGTGGGCGAGCCTCAAGATTCGCTGGAGCAGAGAGCGATGGGCGGGGCATAACGTGGAGCGTACCGCTTCCAGAGCAGAGCTCCTCCCACTTGGGGCATCGGGCATCCCGGCATCCTCTGCTTCCCTCTGGGGTTCATCCGTAACCGGGGGCAACGGGGAGCTAGAGATAGACAGGGGAAAAATATTTTTAATTTAATTTAAAAGGAGCCGCTTCATTAGATTCACCAACTAAACCGGAGGACTCATTTCTGATGGGAGATTCATTACCACCACAGAAACAATGACCACACAACAGAAGCCGGTCTATTAATGAAGGCAGAGAGGCTTCATACCAGCGCTGAACAGACGGTCAACAACTCGAACCCACCAGTCAACACAAAAAGCACTGTTGGTCTCATACGGGAAAAAAATCTACTTAAATTTAGCAATATTTTATATTCTTCAATGTAGCCACCCTTTGCCTTGACAGCTTTGCACATTCTTGGCATTCTCTCAACCAGCTTCATGAGGTAGTCACCTGGAATGCATTTCAATTAACAGGTGTGCCTTATGTTAATTTGTGGAATTTCTTTCCTTCTTAATGCGTTTTAGCCAATCAGTTGTGTTGTGATAAGGTAGGAGGGGTATACAGAAGATAACCCTATTTGGTTAAAGACCAAGTCCATATTATGGCAAGAACAGCTCAAATAAGCAAAGAGAAACGACAGTCCATCATTACTTTAAGACATGAAGATCAGTCAAACATGAAGTTCAGTCGCAACAACCATCAAGTGCTGTGATGAAACTGGCTCTCATGAGGACCGCCACAGGAAAGGAAGACCCAGAGTTCCCTCTGCTGCAGAGGATGAGTTCATTAGAGTTAACTGGCTCTCATGAGGACCGCCACAGGAAAAGAAGACCCAGAGTTCCCTCTGCTGCAGAGGATGAGTTCATTAGAGTTAACTGGCTCAGATTGGAAAGGAAGACCGAGAGTAGTTACCTCTGCTGCAGAGGATAAATTCATTAGTTACCAGCCTCAGAAATTGCAGCCCAAATAAATGCTTCACAGAGTTCAAGTAACAGACACATCTCAACATCAACTGTTCAGAGGAGACTGTGTGAATCAGACCTTCATGGTTGAATTACTGCAAAGAAACCACTACTAAAGGACACCAATAAGAAGAAGAGTCTTGTTTGGGCCAAGAAACACGAGCAATGGACATTTAGACCGGTGGAAAGATTTTTGGTTCCAACGCCATTTCTTGGTTTTGATTTCCCCCAACACTCTGACATCATTTACAGATGTCCAGAGGACACACCCCCAACACTCTGACATCATTTACAGATGTCCAGAGGACACACCCCCAACACTCTGACATCATTTACAGATGTCCAGAGGACACACCCCCAACACTCTGACATCATTTACAGATGTCCAGAGGACACACCCCCAACACTCTGACATCATTTACAGATGTCCAGAGGACACACCCCCAACACTCTGACATCATTTACAGATGTCCAGGGGACACACCCCCAACACTCTGACATCATTTACAGATGTCCAGAGGACACACCCCCAACACTCTGACATCATTTACAGATGTCCAGAGGACACACCCCCAACACTCTGACATCATTTACAGGAACAACACTCTGACATCATTTTTGGACACACCCC
Source organism: Oncorhynchus keta (assembly GCF_023373465.1). Lineage (NCBI taxonomy): Eukaryota > Metazoa > Chordata > Actinopteri > Salmoniformes > Salmonidae > Oncorhynchus > Oncorhynchus keta. Next base: position 62,104 of record NW_026288177.1, read on the forward strand.
CAACACTCTGACATCATTTACAGATGTCCAGAGAAAATGACATCATTTACAGATGGAGTTAAAAATGACATTATTTTCTTTAGACACACCCCCAACACTCTGACATCATTTACAATGTCCAGAGGACACACCCCCAACACTCTGTCAAAAGTTGTCATCAAAATATAAACCAGACATCAAAGTTCAGATACCCCAACCCCTCCAAAAAAAACATCACAGATGTAAAAATACTTTCAAAATACTACTTAAGTACTGCTACAGATGTACCAGCTTCTAACTCAACCTCTGATTCAGTCAGCTTCACATCATCCTAGTGGTCTAAATGGGGCAACTCTGTACTGGAGACAATAAATATAATATTAATTAATATGATATTAATATAACATTTCAAATCAACTCATTTTTAGACACACCCCCAACACTCTGACATCATTTACAGATGTCCCTTCTGACATCAGCTCAGTTGGTAGAGCATGGCGCTTGTAATGCCAGGGTAGTGGGTCAGATCAAGTAAAAATACTTTAAAATACCTTAAGTACTGGACCACCCATCACGTAGAATGTATGCACACATGACTGTAAGTCGCTTTGGATAAAATGGGGCAAGTACTGGAAACAATAAATATAATATTAATTAATATAATATTAATATAACATTTCAAATCCCCAACTCGTTTAGAACAGAGCAACACGGCATCAAAGGGCCTCTTTAAAGATTTTTAATTATCAGTATTTTTTAGACACAAATCAATCAAAAAAATATATTTTTTTAAATCACAGACCTGAAGCAAAATGTAGACAGAAAAAGATTTCAGCAAAACTAAACGCTTCACTACAACAATTAAACATTTATCATTTAGAGTCCAAATCGATGCATAAAATAACTGATTTCTGTTAAAGTATTTTTTTTAAATATGTAGACAGTTGAAAACAACAAAGAAATCACCTGAAGATGTACACAAGCAAGGCTGTTACCGGTATTGAGGAGTGTAACCATGGTAATACGGCAGTAGAACCTCGTCTGAGTTTGGGTCGGTCAGTGTAACCATGGTAATACTGCAGTAGAACCTAGTCTGAGTTTGGGTCGGTCAGTGTAACCATGGTAATACTGCAGTAGAACCTAGACTGTGTTTGGGTCGGTCAGTGTAACCATGGTAATACTGCAGTAGAACCTAGTCTGAGTTTGTGTCGGTCAGTGTAACCATGGTAATACCGCAGTAGAACCTCGTCTGAGTTTTGGGTCGGTCAGTGTAACCATGGTAATACAGTGTAACCATGGTGATACATGGTAATACTGCAGTAGAACCTCGTCTGAGTTTGTGTCGGTCAGTGTAACCATGGTGATACCGCAGTAGAACCTCGTCTGAGTTTGGGTCGGTCAGTGTAACCATGGTGATACCGCAGTAGGGGTCGGTAAGTGTATTCAGAGCATGAACATATCCTGAGTTAGTAAAGAAATACGAAATGTAATAGATTTGATTCATCAGGAGGGGAGGGGAGGGTCCCCAGAGAGGTGAGACTACACCATCTAGACTAGTGTCAGTCATCAGGAGGGGAGGGGAGTGTCCCCAGAGAGGTGAGACTACACCATCTAGACTAGTGTCAGTAATCAGGAGGGGAAGGGAGGGTCCCCAGAGAGGTGAGACTACACCATCTAGACTAGTGTCAGTCATCAGGAGGGGGGGGGGAGTGTCCCCAGAGAGGTGAGACTACACCATCTAGACTAGTGTCAGTCATCAGGAGGGGAGGGGAGTGTCCCCAGAGAGGTGAGACTACACCATCTAGACTAGTGTCAGTCATCAGGAGGGGAGGGGAGGGTCCCCAGAGAGGTGAGACTACACCATCTAGACTAGTGTCAGTCATCAGGAGGGGGAGGGGAGTGTCCCCAGAGAGGTGAGACTACACCATCTAGACTAGTGTCAGTCATCAGGAGGGGAGGGGAGGGTCCCCAGAGAGGTGAGACTACACCATCTAGACTAGTGTCAGTCATCAGGAGGGGAGGGGAGGGTCCCCAGAGAGGTGAGACTACACCATCTAGACTAGTGTCAGTCATCAGGAGGGGAGGGAGTGTCCCCAGAGAGGTGAGACTACACCATCTAGACTAGTGTCAGTCATCAGGAGGGGGGAGGGAGTGTCCCCAGAGAGGTGAGACTACACCATCTAGACTAGTGTCAGTCATCAGGAGGGGAGGGAGTGTCCCCAGAGAGGTGAGACTACACCATCTAGACTAGTGTCAGTCATCAGGAGGGGGGGAGGGTCCCCAGAGAGGTGAGACTACACCATCTAGACTAGTGTCAGTCATCAGGAGGGGAGGGGAGGTCCCCAGAGAGGTGAGACTACACCATCTAGACTAGTGTCAGTCATCAGGAGGGGAGGGGAGGTCCCCAGAGAGGTGAGACTACACCATCTAGACTAGTGTCAGTCATCAGGAGGGGAGGGGAGTGTCCCCAGAGAGGTGAGACTACACCATCTAGACTAGTGTCAGTCATCAGGAGGGGGGGAGTGTCCCCAGAGAGGTGAGACTACACCATCTAGACTAGTGTCAGTCATCAGGAGGGGGGAGTGTCCCCAGAGAGGTGAGACTACACCATCTAGACTAGTGTCAGTCATCAGGAGGGGAGGGGAGGGTCCCCAGAGAGGTGAGACTACACCATCTAGACTAGTGTCAGTCATCAGGAGGGGAGGGAGTGTCCCCAGAGAGGTGAGACTACACCATCTAGACTAGTGTCAGTCATCAGGAGGGGGAGGGGAGTGTCCCCAGAGAGGTGAGACTACACCATCTAGACTAGTGTCAGTCATCAGGAGGAGGGGAGTGTCCCCAGAGAGGTGAGACTACACCATCTAGACTAGTGTCAGTCATCAGGAGGGGAGGGGAGTGTCCCCAGAGAGGTGAGACTACACCATCTAGACTAGTGTCAGTCATCAGGAGGGGGAGGGGAGTGTCCCCAGAGAGGTGAGACTACACCATCTAGACTAGTGTCAGTCATCAGGAGGGGAGGGAGTGTCCCCAGAGAGGTGAGACTACACCATCTAGACTAGTGTCAGTCATCAGGAGGGGAGGGAGTGTCCCCAGAGAGGTGAGACTACACCATCTAGACTAGTGTCAGTCATCAGGAGGGGAGGGGAGTGTCCCCAGAGAGGTGAGACTACACCATCTAGACTAGTGTCAGTCATCAGGAGGGGAGGGAGGGTCCCCAGAGAGGTGAGACTACACCATCTAGACTAGTGTCAGTCATCAGGAGGAGGGGAGTGTCCCCAGAGAGGTGAGACTACACCATCTAGACTAGTGTCAGTCATCAGGAGGGGAGGGAGTGTCCCCAGAGAGGTGAGACTACACCATCTAGACTAGTGTCAGTCATCAGGAGGGGGAGGGAGTGTCCCCAGAGAGGTGAGACTACACCATCTAGACTAGTGTCAGTCATCAGGGGGGGAGTGTCCCCAGAGAGGTGAGACTACACCATCTAGACTAGTGTCAGTCATCAGGAGGAGGGGGTCCCCAGAGAGGTGAGACTACACCATCTAGACTAGTGTCAGTCATCAGGAGGAGGGAGGGTCCCCAGAGAGGTGAGACTACACCATCTAGACTAGTGTCAGTCATCAGGGGGAGGGGAGGGTCCCCAGAGAGGTGAGACTACACCATCTAGACTAGTGTCAGTCATCAGGAGGGGAGGGGAGGGGAGTGTCCCCAGAGAGGTGAGACTACACCATCTAGACTAGTGTCAGTCATCAGGAGGGGAGGGGAGTGTCCCCAGAGAGGTGAGACTACACCATCTAGACTAGTGTCAGTCATCAGGAGGGGAGGGGAGGGGGGGGAGTGTCCCCAGAGAGGTGAGACTACACCATCTAGACTAGTGTCAGTCATCAGGAGGGGAGGGGAGGGTCCCCAGAGAGGTGAGACTACACCATCTAGACTAGTGTCAGTCATCAGGAGGGGAGGGGAGGGTCCCCAGAGAGGTGAGACTACACCATCTAGACTAGTGTCAGTCATCAGGAGGGGAGGGGAGGGGAGTGTCCCCAGAGAGGTGAGACTACACCATCTAGACTAGTGTCAGTCATCAGGAGGGGAGGGGAGTGTCCCCAGAGAGGTGAGACTACACCATCTAGACTAGTGTCAGTCATCAGGAGGGGAGGGGAGTGTCCCCAGAGAGGTGAGACTACACCATCTAGACTAGTGTCAGTCATCAGGAGGGGAGGGGAGTGTCCCCAGAGAGGTGAGACTACACCATCTAGACTAGTGTCAGTCATCAGGAGGGGAGGGGGAGTGTCCCCAGAGAGGTGAGACTACACCATCTAGACTAGTGTCAGTCATCAGGAGGGGAGGGGAGTGTCCCCAGAGAGGTGAGACTACACCATCTAGACTAGTGTCAGTCATCAGGAGGGGAGGGGAGTGTCCCCAGAGAGGTGAGACTACACCATCTAGACTAGTGTCAGTCATCAGGAGGGGAGGGAGTGTCCCCAGAGAGGTGAGACTACACCATCTAGACTAGTGTCAGTCATCAGGAGGGGAGGGAGTGTCCCCAGAGAGGTGAGACTACACCATCTAGACTAGTGTCAGTCATCAGGAGGGGAGGGGAGTGTCCCCAGAGAGGTGAGACTACACCATCTAGACTAGTGTCAGTCATCAGGAGGGGAGGGGAGTGTCCCCAGAGAGGTGAGACTACACCATCTAGACTAGTGTCAGTCATCAGGAGGGGAGGGGAGGTGTCCCCAGAGAGGTGAGACTACACCATCTAGACTAGTGTCAGTCATCAGGAGGAGGGGAGTGTCCCCAGAGAGGTGAGACTACACCATCTAGACTAGTGTCAGTCATCAGGAGGGGGGGGGGAGTGTCCCCAGAGAGGTGAGACTACACCATCTAGACTAGTGTCAGTCATCAGGAGGGGGAGGGGGAGTGTCCCCAGAGAGGTGAGACTACACCATCTAGACTAGTGTCAGTCATCAGGAGGGGAGGGGGGTCCCCAGAGAGGTGAGACTACACCATCTAGACTAGTGTCAGTCATCAGGAGGGAGGGGGGGAGTGTCCCCAGAGAGGTGAGACTACACCATCTAGACTAGTGTCAGTCATCAGGAGGGGAGGGGAGTGTCCCCAGAGAGGTGAGACTACACCATCTAGACTAGTGTCAGTCATCAGGAGGGGAGGGGAGTGTCCCCAGAGAGGTGAGACTACACCATCTAGACTAGTGTCAGTCATCAGGAGGGGGGGAGTGTCCCCAGAGAGGTGAGACTACACCACACCATCTAGACTAGTGTCAGTCATCAGGAGGGGGGGGGGAGTGTCCCCAGAGAGGTGAGACTACACCATCTAGACTAGTGTCAGTCATCAGGAGGGGAGGGAGTGTCCCCAGAGAGGTGAGACTACACCATCTAGACTAGTGTCAGTCATCAGGAGGGGAGGGGAGTGTCCCCAGAGAGGTGAGACTACACCATCTAGACTAGTGTCAGTCATCAGGAGGGGAGGAGTGTCCCCAGAGAGGTGAGACTACACCATCTAGACTAGTGTCAGTCATCAGGAGGGGAGGGAGTGTCCCCAGAGAGGTGAGACTACACCATCTAGACTAGTGTCAGTCATCAGGGGAGGGGAGGGAGAGGTCCCCAGAGAGGTGAGACTACACCATCTAGACTAGTGTCAGTCATCAGGAGGGGAGGGGAGTGTCCCCAGAGAGGTGAGACTACACCATCTAGACTAGTGTCAGTCATCAGGAGGGGAGGGGAGTGTCCCCAGAGAGGTGAGACTACACCATCTAGACTAGTGTCAGTCATCAGGAGGGGAGGGGAGTGTCCCCAGAGAGGTGAGACTACACCATCTAGACTAGTGTCAGTCATCAGGAGGGGAGTGTCCCCAGAGAGGTGAGACTACACCATCTAGACTAGTGTCAGTCATCAGGAGGGGAGGGAGTGTCCCCAGAGAGGTGAGACTACACCATCTAGACTAGTGTCAGTCATCAGGAGGGGAGGAGTGTCCCCAGAGAGGTGAGACTACACCATCTAGACTAGTGTCAGTCATCAGGAGGGAGGGGAGTGTCCCCAGAGAGGTGAGACTACACCATCTAGACTAGTGTCAGTCATCAGGAGGGGAGGGGAGTGTCCCCAGAGAGGTGAGACTACACCATCTAGACTAGTGTCAGTCATCAGGAGGGGAGGGAGTGTCCCCAGAGAGGTGAGACTACACCATCTAGACTAGTGTCAGTCATCAGGAGGGGAGGAGTGTCCCCAGAGAGGTGAGACTACACCATCTAGACTAGTGTCAGTCATCAGGAGGAGGGAGTGTCCCCAGAGAGGTGAGACTACACCATCTAGACTAGTGTCAGTCATCAGGGGGGAGGGAGTGTCCCCAGAGAGGTGAGACTACACCATCTAGACTAGTGTCAGTCATCAGGAGGGGAGGGAGTGTCCCCAGAGAGGTGAGACTACACCATCTAGACTAGTGTCAGTCATCAGGAGGGGAGGGGAGTGTCCCCAGAGAGGTGAGACTACACCATCTAGACTAGTGTCAGTCATCAGGAGGGGAGGAGTGTCCCCAGAGAGGTGAGACTACACCATCTAGACTAGTGTCAGTCATCAGGAGGAGGGGAGTGTCCCCAGAGAGGTGAGACTACACCATCTAGACTAGTGTCAGTCATCAGGAGGGGAGGGGAGTGTCCCCAGAGAGGTGAGACTACACCATCTAGACTAGTGTCAGTCATCAGGGGGGGGAGGGGAGTGTCCCCAGAGAGGTGAGACTACACCATCTAGACTAGTGTCAGTCATCAGGAGGGGAGGGGAGTGTCCCCAGAGAGGTGAGACTACACCATCTAGACTAGTGTCAGTCATCAGGAGGGGAGGGAGTGTCCCCAGAGAGGTGAGACTACACCATCTAGACTAGTGTCAGTCATCAGGAGGGGAGGGGAGTGTCCCCAGAGAGGTGAGACTACACCATCTAGACTAGTGTCAGTCATCAGGAGGGGAGGGAGTGTCCCCAGAGAGGTGAGACTACACCATCTAGACTAGTGTCAGTCATCAGGAGGGGAGGGGAGTGTCCCCAGAGAGGTGAGACTACACCATCTAGACTAGTGTCAGTCATCAGGAGGGGAGGGAGTGTCCCCAGAGAGGTGAGACTACACCATCTAGACTAGTGTCAGTCATCAGGAGGGGAGGGGAGTGTCCCCAGAGAGGTGAGACTACACCATCTAGACTAGTGTCAGTCATCAGGAGGGGAGGGGAGTGTCCCCAGAGAGGTGAGACTACACCATCTAGACTAGTGTCAGTCATCAGGAGGGGAGGGGGGAGTGTCCCCAGAGAGGTGAGACTACACCATCTAGACTAGTGTCAGTCATCAGGAGGGGAGGGAGTGTCCCCAGAGAGGTGAGACTACACCATCTAGACTAGTGTCAGTCATCAGGAGGGGAGGGGAGTGTCCCCAGAGAGGTGAGACTACACCATCTAGACTAGTGTCAGTCATCAGGAGGGGAGGGAGTGTCCCCAGAGAGGTGAGACTACACCATCTAGACTAGTGTCAGTCATCAGGAGGGGAGGGAGTGTCCCCAGAGAGGTGAGACTACACCATCTAGACTAGTGTCAGTCATCAGGAGGAGGGGAGTGTCCCCAGAGAGGTGAGACTACACCATCTAGACTAGTGTCAGTCATCAGGAGGGGAGGGAGTGTCCCCAGAGAGGTGAGACTACACCATCTAGACTAGTGTCAGTCATCAGGAGGGGAGGGGAGTGTCCCCAGAGAGGTGAGACTACACCATCTAGACTAGTGTCAGTCATCAGGAGGGGAGGGGAGGGGAGTGTCCCCAGAGAGGTGAGACTACACCATCTAGACTAGTGTCAGTCATCAGGAGGGGAGGGGAGTGTCCCCAGAGAGGTGAGACTACACCATCTAGACTAGTGTCAGTCATCAGGAGGGGAGGGGAGTGTCCCCAGAGAGGTGAGACTACACCATCTAGACTAGTGTCAGTCATCAGGAGGGGAGGGGAGTGTCCCCAGAGAGGTGAGACTACACCATCTAGACTAGTGTCAGTCATCAGGAGGGGAGGGGAGTGTCCCCAGAGAGGTGAGACTACACCATCTAGACTAGTGTCAGTCATCAGGAGGGGAGTGTCCCCAGAGAGGTGAGACTACACCATCTAGACTAGTGTCAGTCATCAGGAGGGGAGGGGAGTGTCCCCAGAGAGGTGAGACTACACCATCTAGACTAGTGTCAGTCATCAGGAGGGGAGGGGAGTGTCCCCAGAGAGGTGAGACTACACCATCTAGACTAGTGTCAGTCATCAGGAGGGGAGGGGAGTGTCCCCAGAGAGGTGAGACTACACCATCTAGACTAGTGTCAGTCATCAGGAGGGGGGGGAGGTGAGTCCCCAGAGAGGTGAGACTACACCATCTAGACTAGTGTCAGTCATCAGGAGGGGAGGGGAGTGTCCCCAGAGAGGTGAGACTACACCATCTAGACTAGTGTCAGTCATCAGGAGGGGAGGGGAGTGTCCCCAGAGAGGTGAGACTACACCATCTAGACTAGTGTCAGTCATCAGGAGGGGAGTGTCCCCAGAGAGGTGAGACTACACCATCTAGACTAGTGTCAGTCATCAGGAGGGGAGGGGAGTGTCCCCAGAGAGGTGAGACTACACCATCTAGACTAGTGTCAGTCATCAGGAGGGGAGGGGAGTGTCCCCAGAGAGGTGAGACTACACCATCTAGACTAGTGTCAGTCATCAGGAGGGGAGGGAGTGTCCCCAGAGAGGTGAGACTACACCATCTAGACTAGTGTCAGTCATCAGGAGGGGAGGGGAGGGGAGTGTCCCCAGAGAGGTGAGACTACACCATCTAGACTAGTGTCAGTCATCAGGAGGGGAGGGGAGTGTCCCCAGAGAGGTGAGACTACACCATCTAGACTAGTGTCAGTCATCAGGAGGGGAGGGGAGTGTCCCCAGAGAGGTGAGACTACACCATCTAGACTAGTGTCAGTCATCAGGAGGGGGGAGTGTCCCCAGAGAGGTGAGACTACACCATCTAGACTAGTGTCAGTCATCAGGAGGGGAGGGAGTGTCCCCAGAGAGGTGAGACTACACCATCTAGACTAGTGTCAGTCATCAGGAGGGGAGGGGAGTGTCCCCAGAGAGGTGAGACTACACCATCTAGACTAGTGTCAGTCATCAGGAGGGGAGGGGAGGGAGTGTCCCCAGAGAGGTGAGACTACACCATCTAGACTAGTGTCAGTCATCAGGAGACTACACCATCTAGACTAGGGAGGAGGGAGTGTCCCCAGAGAGGTGAGACTACACCATCTAGACTAGTGTCAGTCATCAGGAGGGGGGGAGTGTCCCCAGAGAGGTGAGACTACACCATCTAGACTAGTGTCAGTCATCAGGAGGGGAGGGGAGTGTCCCCAGAGAGGTGAGACTACACCATCTAGACTAGTGTCAGTCATCAGGAGGGGAGGAGTGTCCCCAGAGAGGTGAGACTACACCATCTAGACTAGTGTCAGTCATCAGGAGGGGAGGGAGTGTCCCCAGAGAGGTGAGACTACACCATCTAGACTAGTGTCAGTCATCAGGAGGGGAGGGGAGTGTCCCCAGAGAGGTGAGACTACACCATCTAGACTAGTGTCAGTCATCAGGAGGGGAGGGGAGTGTCCCCAGAGAGGTGAGACTACACCATCTAGACTAGTGTCAGTCATCAGGAGGGAGGGGAGTGTCCCCAGAGAGGTGAGACTACACCATCTAGACTAGTGTCAGTCATCAGGAGGGGAGGGAGTGTCCCCAGAGAGGTGAGACTACACCATCTAGACTAGTGTCAGTCATCAGGAGGGGGAGGGGAGTGTCCCCAGAGAGGTGAGACTACACCATCTAGACTAGTGTCAGTCATCAGGAGGGGAGGGGAGTGTCCCCAGAGAGGTGAGACTACACCATCTAGACTAGTGTCAGTCATCAGGAGGGGAGGGAGTGTCCCCAGAGAGGTGAGACTACACCATCTAGACTAGTGTCAGTCATCAGGAGGGGAGGGGGAGGGGGAGTGTCCCCAGAGAGGTGAGACTACACCATCTAGACTAGTGTCAGTCATCAGGAGGGGAGGGGAGGGTCCCCAGAGAGGTGAGACTACACCATCTAGACTAGTGTCAGTCATCAGGAGGGGAGTGTCCCCAGAGAGGTGAGACTACACCATCTAGACTAGTGTCAGTCATCAGGAGGGGAGGGGAGTGTCCCCAGAGAGGTGAGACTACACCATCTAGACTAGTGTCAGTCATCAGGAGGGGAGGGGAGTGTCCCCAGAGAGGTGAGACTACACCATCTAGACTAGTGTCAGTCATCAGGAGGGGAGGGGAGTGTCCCCAGAGAGGTGAGACTACACCATCTAGACTAGTGTCAGTCATCAGGAGGGGAGGGGAGTGTCCCCAGAGAGGTGAGACTACACCATCTAGACTAGTGTCAGTCATCAGGAGGGGAGGGGAGTGTCCCCAGAGAGGTGAGACTACACCATCTAGACTAGTGTCAGTCATCAGGAGGGGAGGGGAGGGGAGTGTCCCCAGAGAGGTGAGACTACACCATCTAGACTAGTGTCAGTCATCAGGAGGGGAGGGGAGTGTCCCCAGAGAGGTGAGACTACACCATCTAGACTAGTGTCAGTCATCAGGAGGGGAGTGTCCCCAGAGAGGTGAGACTACACCATCTAGACTAGTGTCAGTCATCAGGAGGGGAGGGGAGTGTCCCCAGAGAGGTGAGACTACACCATCTAGACTAGTGTCAGTCATCAGGAGGGGAGGGGAGTGTCCCCAGAGAGGTGAGACTACACCATCTAGACTAGTGTCAGTCATCAGGAGGGGAGGGGGGGAGTGTCCCCAGAGAGGTGAGACTACACCATCTAGACTAGTGTCAGTCATCAGGAGGAGGGGAGGGAGGGGGAGTGTCCCCAGAGAGGTGAGACTACACCATCTAGACTAGTGTCAGTCATCAGGAGGGGAGGGGAGTGTCCCCAGAGAGGTGAGACTACACCATCTAGACTAGTGTCAGTCATCAGGAGGGGAGGGAGTGTCCCCAGAGAGGTGAGACTACACCATCTAGACTAGTGTCAGTCATCAGGAGGGGGGAGGGAGTGTCCCCAGAGAGGTGAGACTACACCATCTAGACTAGTGTCAGTCATCAGGAGGAGGGGAGTGTCCCCAGAGAGGTGAGACTACACCATCTAGACTAGTGTCAGTCATCAGGGGGGGGAGTGTCCCCAGAGAGGTGAGACTACACCATCTAGACTAGTGTCAGTCATCAGGAGGGGAGGGGAGTGTCCCCAGAGAGGTGAGACTACACCATCTAGACTAGTGTCAGTCATCAGGAGGAGGGAGTGTCCCCAGAGAGGTGAGACTACACCATCTAGACTAGTGTCAGTCATCAGGAGGGGAGGAGTGTCCCCAGAGAGGTGAGACTACACCATCTAGACTAGTGTCAGTCATCAGGAGGGGAGGGGAGTGTCCCCAGAGAGGTGAGACTACACCATCTAGACTAGTGTCAGTCATCAGGAGGGGGGAGTGTCCCCAGAGAGGTGAGACTACACCATCTAGACTAGTGTCAGTCATCAGGAGGGGGGAGTGTCCCCAGAGAGGTGAGACTACACCATCTAGACTAGTGTCAGTCATCAGGAGGGGAGGGGAGTGTCCCCAGAGAGGTGAGACTACACCATCTAGACTAGTGTCAGTCATCAGGAGGTGAGGAGGAGGAGGGAGTGTCCCCAGAGAGGTGAGACTACACCATCTAGACTAGTGTCAGTCATCAGGAGGGGAGGGGAGTGTCCCCAGAGAGGTGAGACTACACCATCTAGACTAGTGTCAGTCATCAGGAGGGGAGAGGGAGTGTCCCCAGAGAGGTGAGACTACACCATCTAGACTAGTGTCAGTCATCAGGAGGGGAGGGGAGTGTCCCCAGAGAGGTGAGACTACACCATCTAGACTAGTGTCAGTCATCAGGAGGGGAGGGAGTGTCCCCAGAGAGGTGAGACTACACCATCTAGACTAGTGTCAGTCATCAGGAGGGGAGGGAGTGTCCCCAGAGAGGTGAGACTACACCATCTAGACTAGTGTCAGTCATCAGGAGGGGAGGGAGTGTCCCCAGAGAGGTGAGACTACACCATCTAGACTAGTGTCAGTCATCAGGAGGGGAGGGGTGTCCCCAGAGAGGTGAGACTACACCATCTAGACTAGTGTCAGTCATCAGGAGGGGAGGGAGTGTCCCCAGAGAGGTGAGACTACACCATCTAGACTAGTGTCAGTCATCAGGAGGGGAGGGGAGTGTCCCCAGAGAGGTGAGACTACACCATCTAGACTAGTGTCAGTCATCAGGAGGGGAGGGGGGAGTGTCCCCAGAGAGGTGAGACTACACCATCTAGACTAGTGTCAGTCATCAGGAGGGGAGGGGAGTGTCCCCAGAGAGGTGAGACTACACCATCTAGACTAGTGTCAGTCATCAGGAGGGGAGGGGAGTGTCCCCAGAGAGGTGAGACTACACCATCTAGACTAGTGTCAGTCATCAGGAGGGGAGGGGGGAGTGTCCCCAGAGAGGTGAGACTACACCATCTAGACTAGTGTCAGTCATCAGGAGGGGAGGGGAGTGTCCCCAGAGAGGTGAGACTACACCATCTAGACTAGTGTCAGTCATCAGGAGGGGAGGGAGTGTCCCCAGAGAGGTGAGACTACACCATCTAGACTAGTGTCAGTCATCAGGAGGGGAGGGAGGAGTGTCCCCAGAGAGGTGAGACTACACCATCTAGACTAGTGTCAGTCATCAGGAGGGGAGGGAGTGTCCCCAGAGAGGTGAGACTACACCATCTAGACTAGTGTCAGTCATCAGGAGGAGGGGAGTGTCCCCAGAGAGGTGAGACTACACCATCTAGACTAGTGTCAGTCATCAGGAGGGGAGGGGGGAGTGTCCCCAGAGAGGTGAGACTACACCATCTAGACTAGTGTCAGTCATCAGGAGGGGAGGGAGTGTCCCCAGAGAGGTGAGACTACACCATCTAGACTAGTGTCAGTCATCAGGAGGGGAGGGGAGTGTCCCCAGAGAGGTGAGACTACACCATCTAGACTAGTGTCAGTCATCAGGAGGGGGGGAGTGTCCCCAGAGAGGTGAGACTACACCATCTAGACTAGTGTCAGTCATCAGGAGGGGAGGGAGTGTCCCCAGAGAGGTGAGACTACACCATCTAGACTAGTGTCAGTCATCAGGAGGGGAGGGAGTGTCCCCAGAGAGGTGAGACTACACCATCTAGACTAGTGTCAGTCATCAGGAGGAGGGGAGGGTCCCCAGAGAGGTGAGACTACACCATCTAGACTAGTGTCAGTCATCAGGAGGGGGGGAGGGTCCCCAGAGAGGTGAGACTACACCATCTAGACTAGTGTCAGTCATCAGGAGGGGAGGGAGTGTCCCCAGAGAGGTGAGACTACACCATCTAGACTAGTGTCAGTCATCAGGAGGGGAGGGGAGTGTCCCCAGAGAGGTGAGACTACACCATCTAGACTAGTGTCAGTCATCAGGAGGGGAGGGGAGTGTCCCCAGAGAGGTGAGACTACACCATCTAGACTAGTGTCAGTCATCAGGAGGGGAGGGAGTGTCCCCAGAGAGGTGAGACTACACCATCTAGACTAGTGTCAGTCATCAGGAGGAGGGAGTGTCCCCAGAGAGGTGAGACTACACCATCTAGACTAGTGTCAGTCATCAGGAGGGGAGGGGGAGTGTCCCCAGAGAGGTGAGACTACACCATCTAGACTAGTGTCAGTCATCAGGAGGGGAGGGGAGTGTCCCCAGAGAGGTGAGACTACACCATCTAGACTAGTGTCAGTCATCAGGAGGAGGAGTGTCCCCAGAGAGGTGAGACTACACCATCTAGACTAGTGTCAGTCATCAGGAGGGGAGGGAGTGTCCCCAGAGAGGTGAGACTACACCATCTAGACTAGTGTCAGTCATCAGGAGGGGAGGGGAGTGTCCCCAGAGAGGTGAGACTACACCATCTAGACTAGTGTCAGTCATCAGGAGGGGAGGGGAGTGTCCCCAGAGAGGTGAGACTACACCATCTAGACTAGTGTCAGTCATCAGGAGGGGAGGGAGGAGGAGTCCCCAGAGAGGTGAGACTACACCATCTAGACTAGTGTCAGTCATCAGGAGGGGAGGGAGTGTCCCCAGAGAGGTGAGACTACACCATCTAGACTAGTGTCAGTCATCAGGAGGGGAGGGGAGTGTCCCCAGAGAGGTGAGACTACACCATCTAGACTAGTGTCAGTCATCAGGAGGGGAGGGGAGTGTCCCCAGAGAGGTGAGACTACACCATCTAGACTAGTGTCAGTCATCAGGAGGGGAGGGGAGGGTCCCCAGAGAGGTGAGACTACACCATCTAGACTAGTGTCAGTCATCAGGAGGGGAGGGGAGTGTCCCCAGAGAGGTGAGACTACACCATCTAGACTAGTGTCAGTCATCAGGAGGGGAGGGGAGTGTCCCCAGAGAGGTGAGACTACACCATCTAGACTAGTGTCAGTCATCAGGAGGGGAGTGTCCCCAGAGAGGTGAGACTACACCATCTAGACTAGTGTCAGTCATCAGGAGGGGAGGGGAGTGTCCCCAGAGAGGTGAGACTACACCATCTAGACTAGTGTCAGTCATCAGGAGGGAGGGGAGTGTCCCCAGAGAGGTGAGACTACACCATCTAGACTAGTGTCAGTCATCAGGAGGGGAGGGAGTGTCCCCAGAGAGGTGAGACTACACCATCTAGACTAGTGTCAGTCATCAGGAGGAGTGTCCCCAGAGAGGTGAGACTACACCATCTAGACTAGTGTCAGTCATCAGGAGGGGAGGGAGTGTCCCCAGAGAGGTGAGACTACACCATCTAGACTAGTGTCAGTCATCAGGAGGGGAGGAGTGTCCCCAGAGAGGTGAGACTACACCATCTAGACTAGTGTCAGTCATCAGGAGGGGAGGGAGTGTCCCCAGAGAGGTGAGACTACACCATCTAGACTAGTGTCAGTCATCAGGAGGGGAGGGGAGTGTCCCCAGAGAGGTGAGACTACACCATCTAGACTAGTGTCAGTCATCAGGAGGGAGTGTCCCCAGAGAGGTGAGACTACACCATCTAGACTAGTGTCAGTCATCAGGAGGGGAGGGAGTGTCCCCAGAGAGGTGAGACTACACCATCTAGACTAGTGTCAGTCATCAGGAGGGGGGGGGGAGTGTCCCCAGAGAGGTGAGACTACACCATCTAGACTAGTGTCAGTCATCAGGAGGGGAGGGAGTGTCCCCAGAGAGGTGAGACTACACCATCTAGACTAGTGTCAGTCATCAGGAGGGGAGGGGAGTGTCCCCAGAGAGGTGAGACTACACCATCTAGACTAGTGTCAGTCATCAGGAGGGGAGGGGAGGGGAGTGTCCCCAGAGAGGTGAGACTACACCATCTAGACTAGTGTCAGTCATCAGGAGGGGAGGGGAGTGTCCCCAGAGAGGTGAGACTACACCATCTAGACTAGTGTCAGTCATCAGGAGGGGAGGGGAGGGGAGTGTCCCCAGAGAGGTGAGACTACACCATCTAGACTAGTGTCAGTCATCAGGAGGGGAGGGGAGTGTCCCCAGAGAGGTGAGACTACATATGATCACTGTCCCAAATGTCACCCTATATAGTACACTACTATAGACCCTATTCCCTATATAGTGGTACTACTATAGACCAGAGCCCTATTCCCTATATAGTGGTCAGTACTATAGACCAGAGCCCTATTCCCATATATAGTGGTACTACTATAGACCATATTCCCTATATAGTGGTACTACTATAGACCATATTCCCTATATAGTGGCACTACTATAGACCCTATTCCCTATATAGTGGTACTACTATAGACCAGAGCCCTATTCCCTATATAGTGGTACTACTATAGACCAGAACCCTATTCCCTATATAGTGGTACTACTATAGACCAGAACCCTATTCCCTATATAGTGGTACTACTATAGACCAGAGCCCTATTCCCTATATAGTGGTACTACTATAGACCAGAGCCCTATTCCCTATATAGTGGTACTACTATAGACCAGAACCCTATTCCCTATATAGTGGTACTACTATAGACCAGAACCCTATTCCCTATATAGTGGTACTACTATAGACCAGAGCCCTATTCCCTATATAGTGGTACTACTATAGACCAGAGCCCTATTCCCTATATAGTGGTACTACTATAGACCAGAGCCCTATTCCCTATATAGTGGTACTACTATAGACCAGAGCCCTATTCCCTATATAGTGGTACTACTATAGACCAGAGCCCTATTCCCTATATAGTGGTACTACTATAGACCAGAACCCTATTCCCTATATAGTCATTGCGCTAATGCTAGTTAGCAACTTCTTTCAAACTGCACACAGACATATACAAAATGGTATCCGACGAGTTCATCTGACTCTGGGGAAAATAGATCATATCCTGTAAGTGTCTCTTTAAAAATGCACCTTATAGGCTTCATAGTGTCTCTTAAACTCTGTAGGT
Organism: Oncorhynchus keta; assembly: GCF_023373465.1. NCBI lineage: Eukaryota > Metazoa > Chordata > Actinopteri > Salmoniformes > Salmonidae > Oncorhynchus > Oncorhynchus keta. The sequence continues at coordinate 78,588 of NW_026288177.1, forward strand.
TTAAGACAAGAGGATTCAGCGAGGGTGACAACAACACAAAGATGTCTCAGGTCCCGTTTAACAACAACAACAAAAATCCTTCTGTTCTAAACAGCAGTAAATGGCTTGTTGTTATCCTTCACAGGTCGTTGAGAAAGTAGAGGTTCATCTACTAGGAATCTGTCCATGTTCAGATCAGAGACGTTGTGAGACCAGAGACGTTGTGAGACCAGAGACGTTGTGAGACCAGAGACGTTGTGAGACCAGAGACGTTGTGAGACCAGAGACGCGTTGTGAGACCAGAGACGCTGTGAGACCAGAGACGCTGTGAGACCAGAGACGTTGTGAGACCAGAGACGTTGTGAGACCAGAGACGTTGTGAGACCAGAGACGTTGTGAGACCAGAGACGTTGTGAGACCAGAGACGTTGTGAGACCAGAGACGTTGTGAGACCAGAGACGCTGTGAGACCAGAGATGCTGTGAGACCAGAGACGCTGTGAGACCAGAGACGTTGTGAGACCAGAGACGTTGTGAGACCAGAGACGCTGTGAGACCAGAGACGCTGTGAGACCAGAGACGCTGTGAGACCAGAGACGCTGTGAGGCCAGAGACGCTGTGAGGCCAGAGACGCTGTGAGGCCAGAGACGCTGTGAGGCCAGAGACGCTGTGAGGCCAGAGACGCTGTGAGGCCAGAGACGCTGTGAGGCCAGAGACGCTGTGAGACCAGAGACGTTGTGAGACCAGAGACGCTGTGAGACCAGAGACGCTGTGAGACCAGAGACGTTGTGAGACCTGAGACGTTGTGAGACCTGAGACGCTGTGAGACCAGAGACGCTGTGAGACCAGAGACGCTGTGAGACCAGAGACGTTGTGAGACATTTACATTTAAGTCATTTAGCAGACGCTCTTATCCAGAGCGACTTACAAATTGGAGACCAGAGACGTTGTGAGACCAGAGACGTTGTGAGACCAGAGACGCTGTGAGACCAGAGACGCTGTGAGACCAGAGACGCTGTGAGGCCAGAGACGCTGTGAGGCCAGAGACGTTGTGAGACCAGAGACGTTGTGAGACCAGAGACGTTGTGAGACCAGAGACGTGAGACCAGAGACGTTGTGAGACCAGAGACGTTGTGAGACCAGAGACGTTGCGAGACCAGAGACGTTGCGAGACCAGAGACGTTGTGAGACCAGAGATAGACAGGCTGAGAGGTTAATGAAAGAGCAGCATAAAGTGGGAGGAATTACAGAAACCCCCCAACACCCTGACAATTGTGTTTTGGTCCAATAGCAACGGCTCCTTCTGAGATGCCCAATACCAGAGATGATAGAAAACAGAGAGAGAGAGATCAATAGCTAAATACAACGGCTCCTTCTGAGATGCCCAATACCAGAGATGATAGAAAACAGAGAGAGATGGGAGTTTACAGCAGCAGTGAGGAACATTTATAAGACCGAGGATCAACGCTGTATATAACGCCCTTTAACTAGGTCCAGTACAGTGGACTCTCTGGCCTAGTGGTTAGAGTGTAGAGGCGGCAGGGTAGCCTAGTGGTTAGAGTGTAGAGGAGGCAGGTAGCCTAGTGGTTAGAGTGAGGCGGTAGGGTAGCCTAGTGGTTAGAGTGTAGAGGAGGCAGGTAGTCTAGTGGTTAGAGTGTAGAGGAGGCAGGTAGTCTAGTGGTTAGAGTGTAGAGGAGGCAGGTAGACTAGTGGTTAGAGGAGGCAGGTAGACTAGTGGTTAGAGGAGGCAGGTAGCCTAGTGGTTAGAGTGTAGAGGAGGCAGGGTAGCCTAGTGGTTAGAGTGTAGAGGAGGCAGGTAGTCTAGTGGTTAGAGTGTAGAGGAGGCAGGTAGCCTAGTGGTTAGAGTGTAGAGGAGGCAGGTAGCCTAGTGGTTAGAGTGTAGAGGCGGCAGGGTAGCCTAGTGGTTAGAGTGTAGAGGCGGCAGGGTAGCCTAGTGGTTAAAGCGTTGGCCTAGTAACCGGAAGGTTGCAAGTTCAAACCCCGAGCTGACAAGGTACAAATCTGTCGTTCTGCCCCTGAACAGGCAGTTAACCCACTGTTCCTAGGCTGTCATTGAAAATAAGAATTTGTTCTTAACCGACTTGCCTGGTTAAATAAAGGTAAAATTAAATTTAAAAAACCAGGGACAAACTACCAGGTAGACATGGACAAGCCGCTGACCTGAAGATTGGATTTAAAATACACTTGACTTAGGGGATGACGCAGTGGTCCAAGGCAGATTCTGGGTTCGAGCCCGGGGTCTGTCGCAGGCGGCCGCGACCGGGAGGTCCATGGGCGCCATCCGGGTGAGGGGAGGTTTTGACCGGCTGGGATATCCTTGTCCCATCGCGCTCTAGCGACCCCTGTGACGGGCCCGGGCGTAGTGCACACCGACACGCTCACCAGGTGTAAACGGTGTTTCCTCCGACACATTGGTGCGGCTGGCTCCCCGGGTCGGATGTGCGCTGTGTCAAAGAAGCAGTTGGTTGGGGTCGTGTTTCATCAGGAGGGGGGACGCACGGCTCTCCGACCGGGGAGTTGCAGCGATGAGACAAGACTGTAACTACCAATCGGGGAGAAAAAAGGGGTCAAAATAAATTATACAAAAGACACCTGACGTTCTCGTTTTATAGTCTATTTCTGGGTAATAATATAACCTGGTCTGCATGGACACACAGTGACCTGGGTAATATAACCTGGTCTGCATGGACACACAGTGACCTGGGTAATATAACCTGGTCTGCATGGACACACAGTGACCTGGGTAATATAACCTGGTCTGCATGGACACACAGTGACCTGGGTAATATAACCTGGTCTGCATGGACACACAGTGACCTGGGTAATATAACCTGGTCTGCATGGACACACAGTGACCTGGGTAATATAACCTGGTCTGCATGGACACAGTGACCTGGGTAATATAACCTGGTCTGCATGGACACAGTGACCTGGGTAATAATATAACCTGGTCTGCATGGACACACAGTGACCTGGGTAATAATATAACCTGGTCTGCATGGACACAGTGACCTGGGTAATATAACCTGGTCTGCATGGACACAGTGACCTGGGTAATAATATAACCTGGTCTGCATGGACACAGTGACCTGGGTAATAATATAACCTGGTCTGCATGGACACAGTGACCTGGGTAATATAACCTGGTCTGCATGGACACAGTGACCTGGGTAATATAACCTGGTCTGCATGGACACACAGTGACCTGGGTAATAATATAACCTGGTCTGCATGGACACAGTGACCTGGGTAATAATATAACCTGGTCTGCATGGACACAGTGACCTGGGTAATAATATAACCTGGTCTGCATGGACACAGTGACCTGGGTAATATAACCTGGTCTGCATGGACACAGTGACCTGGGTAATATAACCTGGTCTGCATGGACACACAGTGACCTGGGTAATAATATAACCTGGTCTGCATGGACACACAGTGACCTGGGTAATATAACCTGGTCTGCATGGACACACAGTGACCTGGGTAATAATATAACCTGGTCTGCATGGACACAGTGACCTGGGTAATAATATAACCTGGTCTGCATGGACACACAGTGACCTGGGTAATAATATAACCTGGTCTGCATGGACACACAGTGACCTGGGTAATATAACCTGGTCTGCATGGACACAGTGACCTGGGTAATAATATAACCTGGTCTGCATGGACACAGTGACCTGGGTAATAATATAACCTGGTCTGCATGGACACAGTGACCTGGGTAATAATATAACCTGGTCTGCATGGACACAGTGACCTGGGTAATATAACCTGGTCTGCATGGACACAGTGACCTGGGTAATATAACCTGGTCTGCTTGGACACACAGTGACCTGGGTAATAATATAACCTGGTCTGCATGGACACAGTGACCTGGGTAATAATATAACCTGGTCTGCATGGACACAGTGACCTGGGTAATAATATAACCTGGTCTGCATGGACACAGTGACCTGGGTAATATAACCTGGTCTGCATGGACACAGTGACCTGGGTAATATAACCTGGTCTGCATGGACACACAGTGACCTGGGTAATAATATAACCTGGTCTGCATGGACACACAGTGACCTGGGTAATATAACCTGGTCTGCATGGACACACAGTGACCTGGGTAATAATATAACCTGGTCTGCATGGACACAGTGACCTGGGTAATAATATAACCTGGTCTGCATGGACACACAGTGACCTGGGTAATAATATAACCTGGTCTGCATGGACACAGTGACCTGGGTAATAATATAACCTGGTCTGCATGGACACACAGTGACCTGGGTAATAATATAACCTGGTCTGCATGGACACACAGTGACCTGGGTAATATAACCTGGTCTGCATGGACACACAGTGACCTGGGTAATAATATAACCTGGTCTGCATGGACACAGTGACCTGGGTAATATAAACTGGTCTGCATGGACACACAGTGACCTGGGTAATATAACCTGGTCTGCATGGACACACAGTGACCTGGGTAATAATATAACCTGGTCTGCATGGACACACAGTGACCTGGGTAATAATATAACCTGGTCTGCATGGACACACAGTGACCTGGGTAATAATATAACCTGGTCTGCATGGACACAGTGACCTGGGTAATATAACCTGGTCTGCATGGACACAGTGACCTGGGTAATAATATAACCTGGTCTGCATGGACACACAGTGACCTGGGTAATAATATAACCTGGTCTGCATGGACACAGTGACCTGGGTAATAATATAACCTGGTCTGCATGGACACACAGTGACCTGGGTAATAATATAACCTGGTCTGCATGGACACACAGTGACCTGGGTAATATAACCTGGTCTGCATGGACACACAGTGACCTGGGTAATATAACCTGGTCTGCATGGACACACAGTGACCTGGGTAATAATATAACCTGGTCTGCATGGACACAGTGACCTGGGTAATATAACCTGGTCTGCATGGACACACAGTGACCTGGGTAATATAACCTGGTCTGCATGGACACACAGTGACCTGGGTAATATAACCTGGTCTGCATGGACACACAGTGACCTGGGTAATATAACCTGGTCTGCATGGACACACAGTGACCTGGGTAATATAACCTGGTCTGCATGGACACACAGTGACCTGGGTAATATAACCTGGTCTGCATGGACACACAGTGACCTGGGTAATATAACCTGGTCTGCATGGACACAGTGACCTGGGTAATATAACCTGGTCTGCATGGACACAGTGACCTGGGTAATATAACCTGGTCTGCATGGACACACAGTGACCTGGGTAATATAACCTGGTCTGCATGGACACACAGTGACCTGGGTAATATAACCTGGTCTGCATGGACACACAGTGACCTAGTAATATAACCTGGTCTGCATGGACACACAGTGACCTGGGTAATATAACCTGGTCTGCATGGACACACAGTGACCTGGGTAATAATATAACCTGGTCTGCATGGACACACAGTGACCTGGGTAATATAACCTGGTCTGCATGGACACACAGTGACCTGGGTAATATAACCTGGTCTGCATGGACACACAGTGACCTGGGTAATAATATAACCTGGTCTGCATGGACACACAGTGACCTGGGTAATATAACCTGGTCTGCATGGACACACAGTGACCTGGGTAATATAACCTGGTCTGCATGGACACAGTGACCTGGGTAATATAACCTGGTCTGCATGGACACACAGTGACCTGGGTAATATAACCTGGTCTGCATGGACACACAGTGACCTGGGTAATAATATAACCTGGTCTGCATGGACACACAGTGACCTGGGTAATATAACCTGGTCTGCATGGACACACAGTGACCTGGGTAATATAACCTGGTCTGCATGGACACACAGTGACCTGGGTAATATAACCTGGTCTGCATGGACACACAGTGACCTGGGTAATATAACCTGGTCTGCATGGACACACAGTGACCTGGGTAATATAACCTGGTCTGCATGGACACACAGTGACCTGGGTAATAATATAACCTGGTCTGCATGGACACACAGTGACCTGGGTAATAATATAACCTGGTCTGCATGGACACACAGTGACCTGGGTAATATAACCTGGTCTGCATGGACACACAGTGACCTGTGTAATATAACCTGGTCTGCATGGACACACAGTGACCTGGGTAATATAACCTGGTCTGCATGGACACACAGTGACCTGGGTAATAATATAACCTGGTCTGCATGGACACACAGTGACCTGGGTAATAATATAACCTGGTCTGCATGGACACACAGTGACCTGGGTAATATAACCTGGTCTGCATGGACACACAGTGACCTGGGTAATATAACCTGGTCTGCATGGACACACAGTGACCTGGGTAATATAACCTGGTCTGCATGGACACACAGTGACCTGGGTAATATAACCTGGTCTGCATGGACACACAGTGACCTGGGTAATATGACCTGGTCTGCATGGACACACAGTGACCTGGGTAATATAACCTGGTCCGCATGGACACACAGTGACCTGGGTAATATAACCTGGTCTGCATGGACACACAGTGACCTGGGTAATATAACCTGGTCTGCATGGACACACAGTGACCTGGGTAATATAACCTGGTCTGCATGGACACACAGTGACCTGGGTAATATAACCTGGTCTGCATGGACACACAGTGACCTGGGTAATAATATAACCTGGTCTGCATGGACACACAGTGACCTGGGTAATAATATAACCTGGTCTGCATGGACACATGGTCAAATAGATGGAGGTGTGCTCGATTTACCTCGATTAGGCAACAAATGGTACCAGAAGTCCAGAAATCTACAAACATTGCCAGTCAAACGAAAACAAACCAAGCGCACCAAGTATTTATGAAATTTATGAAGTATTTATGAAATCTATATTGGACCCAGATCCACAAAACATTCTCCTGTTCTGTTGGAGGTCGAGAGGAGTTCAAGTGTTGTCGGTTCTAGACTCGAATGTTCTGTAGTCTAGAACCTGTCGGTGGCAGCGTTAGTCCCTGAGTCGGTGGAACCCGGCAGAGTCCGGCGGTTGCCGTGCGGTCGTAGTCGTGACGATGACTGGCCTCCTCTTGGGCGGTATCTTCAGGGTTCCGTTGCGCTCTTTGACCTTGTACTCCAGCGTGCTGTGAGGTATCCCATAAACCACCTGGGCCTTGGAAACGCTCATCCTGCCCCCCATCACCATGGTGACAGCCTCCTCTAGCAGGTCGTGGTCGTACTGCCGGTAGCGCCCGCGCTTCTTCCTGGACTGCTTGTTCTCCCCGCTATGCTCCGCCCCTTCCTCAGGATCGTCCAATGAGGAGCAGCGGTGGTGGGGTGAGAGGTCAGGCAGGTCGGGGGAGGGCAGGAGGGAGCGGTGAAGTCTCAGCAGAGAGGAAGAGGTGGCAGCGATATTAGTGGTGGTGGTGCCATGGTGTGGTTGGGGGTGGTAGTGCAGGGGCTCAGCCAGGCTGCAAGGCTCAGGGAGAGGGGGAGCTGGCCTGGAGCGCGATCTGACCTGGGGGATACGGAGGTGGAGCTCCTCTCTGAGCTGGGGGAGTAGAGACCGGGACAAAACCCTCTGCAGGCCACGCTGAGTCAGACAAGACGAAGAGGAGGGAAGAAAGAGCATCTCTCCGTTCTCCTCCCTCGCTCCCAGCTCCGCCCAGGCCGCCACCCTCTGCAACACCCGCCGCACCTCCTCGCCGTGCGCCGCCGCCACATCCTGTGAGGTCACATCCTGCGAGGTCACATCCTCCCCCAGCTCTGAGCGCAGGATTCCAAGGGGGATCCCGTAGAGAAGGGCAGCTCTGTTCTCTCGGAGACGACCAGACCTCACGTCTCTCAGAGCCTTGGACAGCAGCCCCACAGACAGCTCACTGGACCTCTGGGCATGGTGTTCCTCGGTCTGGTACGCCCCGGCTGCTCCCCAACGCTGCTGCTGCCTCCTAGTGGGGGGAGGACCAAACACCACCGTCAGGATCGGGGAAGGGGAGAGGGGTGACTCCTTTATGTCGTGCTGTACACGGTCTGTCATGAGCCGACGTCATCTGTGACAGCATTGTCGTTGAGTGACATCTCTGCGTGACTGTCATATGAAGAGAGGCAGTGACATCGTCTCTGTGCGACTGTCATATGAAGAAAAGGGGTGACATCATCTCTGTGCGACTGTCGCACGAAGAGAAGCAGTGATATTGTCTCTGTGCGACTGTCATATAAAGAAAGGGAATGACATCATCTCTGTGCGACTGTCACACGAAGAGAGGCAGTGACATCATCTCTGTGCGACTGTCACATTGAAGACAGGTTTGCAGAGTAGTTCATCCCTGTCCAGTATTTTGGTTAAAGGATTTCCGATCCACAACGTCATTAGGAAACAGGAACGATCCAGACTGTGACGTTACGGCTATACTGATACCAGAGGACTGTCCCAATTCATCCACCACTAGACAGTCTACAGCCTGGCTATACTGATACAAGAGGACTGTCCCAATTCATCCACCACTAGACAGTCTACAGCCTGGCTATACTGATACCAGAGGACTGTCCCAATTCATCCACCACTAGACAGACAGTCTAGCCTGGCTATACTGATACCAGAGGACTGTCCCAATTCATCCACCACTAGACAGTCTACAGCCTGGCTATACTGATACCAGAGGACTGTCCCAATTCATCCACCACTAGACAGACAGTCTACAGCCTGGCTATACTGATACCAGAGGACTGTCCCAATTCATCCACCACTAGACAGTCTACAGCCTGGCTATACTGATACCAGAGGACTGTCCCACTACATCCACCACTAGACAGTCTACTGATACAGACCACCTAACACTGTCCCACTACATCCACCACTAGACAGACAGTCTACTGATACAGACCACCTAACACTGTCCCACTACATCCACCACTAGACAGACAGTCTACTGATACAGACCACCTAACACTGTCCCACTACATCCACCACTAGACAGTCTGATACAGACCACCTAACACTGTCCCACTACATCCACCACTAGACAGACAGTCTACTGATACAGACCACCTAACACTGTCCCACTACATCCACCACTAGACAGACAGACTACTACAGACCACCTAACACTGGCTACCAGATCCACCACTGACAGACAGTCTACTGGAGACCACCTAACACTGTCCCACTTCATCCACCACTAGACAGACAGTCTACTACAGACCACCTAACACTGTCCCACTACATCCACCACTAGACAGACAGTCTACTGTACAGACCATCTAACACTGTCCCACTACATCCACCACTAGACAGACAGTCTACTGATACAGACCACCTAACACTGTCCCACTACATCCACCACTAGACAGACAGTCTACTGTACAGACCACCTAACACTGTCCCACCATCCACCACTAGACAGACAGTCTACTGATACAGACCACCTAACACTGTCCCACTACATCCACCACTAGACAGACAGTCTACTGATACAGACACCTAACACTGTCCCACCTAACACTGTCCCACTACATCCACCACTAGACAGACAGTCTACTGATACAGACCACCTAACACTGTCCCACTACATCCACCACTAGACAGACAGTCTACTGATACAGACCACCTAACACTGTCCCACTACATCCACCACTAGACAGTCTACTGATACAGACCACCTAACACTGTCCCACTACATCCACCACTAGACAGTCTACTGATACAGACCACCTAACACTGTCCCACTACATCCACCACTAGACAGACAGTCTACTGATACAGACCACCTAACACTGTCCCACTACATCCACCACTAGACAGACAGTCTACTGATACAGACCACCTAACACTGTCCCACTACATCCACCACTAGACAGTCTACTGATACAGACCACCTAACACTGTCCCACTACATCCACCACTAGACAGACAGTCTACTGATACAGACCACCTAACACTGTCCCACTACATCCACCACTAGACAGTCTACTGATACAGACCACCTAACACTGTCCCACTACATCCACCACTAGACAGACAGTCTACTGATACAGACCACCTAACACTGTCCCACTACATCCACCACTAGACAGACAGTCTACTGATACAGACCACCTAACACTGTCCCACTACATCCACCACTAGACAGACAGTCTACTGATACAGACCACCTAACACTGTCCCACTACATCCACCACTAGACAGACAGTCTACTGATACAGACCACCTAACACTGTCCCACTACATCCACCACTAGACAGACAGTCTACTGATACAGACCACCTAACACTGTCCCACTACATCCACCACTAGACAGACAGTCTACTGATACAGACCACCTAACACTGTCCCACTACATCCACCACTAGACAGTCTACTGATACAGACCACCTAACACTGTCCCACTACATCCACCACTAGACAGTCTACTGATACAGACCACCTAACACTGTCCCACTACATCCACCACTAGACAGACAGTCTACTGATACAGACCACCTAACACTGTCCCACTACATCCACCACTAGACAGACAGTCTACTGATACAGACCACCTAACACTGTCCCACTACATCCACCACTAGACAGTCTACTGATACAGACCACCTAACACTGTCCCACTACATCCACCACTAGACAGACAGTCTACTGATACAGACCACCTAACACTGTCCCACTACATCCACCACTAGACAGTCTACTGATACAGACCACCTAACACTGTCCCACTACATCCACCACTAGACAGTCTACTGATACAGACCACCTAACACTGTCCCACTACATCCACCACTAGACAGACAGTCTACTGGTACAGACCACCTAACACTGTCCCACTACATCCACCACTAGACAGACAGTCTACTGATACAGACCACCTAACACTGTCCCACTACATCCACCACTAGACAGACAGTCTACTGATACAGACCACCTAACACTGTCCCACTACATCCACCACTAGACAGACAGTCTACTGATACAGACCACCTAACACTGTCCCACTACATCCACCACTAGACAGACAGTCTACTGATACAGACCACCTAACACTGTCCCACTACATCCACCACTAGACAGTCTACTGATACAGACCATCTAACACTGTCCCACTACATCCACCACTAGACAGACAGTCTACTGATACAGACCACCTAACACTGTCCCACTACATCCACCACTAGACAGACAGTCTACTGATACAGACCACCTAACACTGTCCCACTACATCCACCACTAGACAGTCTACTGATACAGACCATCTAACACTGTCCCACTACATCCACCACTAGACAGTCTACTGATCCACCACTCCACCACTAGACAGTCTACTGATACAGACCACCTAACACTGTCCCACTACATCCACCACTAGACAGTCTACTGATACAGACCATCTAACACTGTCCCACTACATCCACCACTAGACAGTCTACTGATACAGACCACCTAACACTGTCCCACTACATCCACCACTAGACAGACAGTCTACTGATACAGACCACCTAACACTGTCCCACTACATCCACCACTAGACAGTCTACTGATACAGACCACCTAACACTGTCCCACTACATCCACCACTAGACAGACAGTCTACTGATACAGACCACCTAACACTGTCCCACTACATCCACCACTAGACAGTCTACTGATACAGACCACCTAACACTGTCCCACTACATCCACCACTAGACAGACAGTCTACTGATACAGACCACCTAACACTGTCCCACTACATCCACCACTAGACAGTCTACTGGTACAGACCACCTAACACTGTCCCACTACATCCACCACTAGACAGTCTACTGATACAGACCACCTAACACTGTCCCACTACATCCACCACTAGACAGACAGTCTACTGATACAGACCACCTAACACTGTCCCACTACATCCACCACTAGACAGACAGTCTACTGATACAGACCACCTAACACTGTCCCACTACATCCACCACTAGACAGTCTACTGATACAGACCACCTAACACTGTCCCACTACATCTACACCACTAGACAGACAGTCTACTGATACAGACCACCTAACACTGTCCCACTACATCCACCACTAGACAGACAGTCTACTGATACAGACCACCTAACACTGTCCCACTACATCCACCACTAGACAGTCTACTGATACAGACCACCTAACACTGTCCCACTACATCCACCACTAGACAGACAGTCTACTGATACAGACCACCTAACACTGTCCCACTACATCCACCACTAGACAGACAGTCTACTGATACAGACCACCTAACACTGTCCCACTACATCCACCACTAGACAGACAGTCTACTGATACAGACCACCTAACACTGTCCCACTACATCCACCACTAGACAGACAGTCTACTGATACAGACCACCTAACACTGTCCCACTACATCCACCACTAGACAGACAGTCTACTGATACAGACCACCTAACACTGTCCCACTACATCCACCACTAGACAGACAGTCTACTGATACAGACCACCTAACACTGTCCCACTACATCCACCACTAGACAGACAGTCTACTGATACAGACCACCTAACACTGTCCCACTACATCCACCACTAGACAGTCTACTGATACAGACCACCTAACACTGTCCCACTACATCCACCACTAGACAGACAGTCTACTGATACAGACCACCTAACACTGTCCCACTACATCCACCACTAGACAGACAGTCTACTGATACAGACCACCTAACACTGTCCCACTACATCCACCACTACACAGACAGTCTACTGATACAGACCACCTAACACTGTCCCACTACATCCACCACTAGACAGACAGTCTACTGATACAGACCACCTAACACTGTCCCACTACATCCACCACTACACACAGTCTACTGATACAGACCACCTAACATTGTCCCACTACATCCACCACTATACAGACAGTCTACTGATACAGACCACCTAACACTGTCCCACTACATCCACCACTAGACAGTCTACTGATACAGACCACCTAACACTGTCCCACTACATCCACCACTAGACAGACAGTCTACTGATACAGACCACCTAACACTGTCCCACTACATCCACCACTAGACAGACAGTCTACTGATACAGACCACCTAACACTGTCCCACTACATCCACCACTAGACAGACAGTCTACTGATACAGACCACCTAACACTGTACATCCACCACTAGACAGACAGTCTACCAGACCACTAACACTGTCCCACTACATCCACCACTAGACAGTCTACTGGTACAGACCACCTAACACTGTCCCACTACATCCACCACTAGACAGACAGTCTACTGATACAGACCACCTAACACTGTCCCACTACATCCACCACTAGACAGTCTACTGATACAGACCACCTAACACTGTCCCACTACATCCACCACTAGACAGACAGTCTACTGATACAGACCACCTAACACTGTCCCACTACATCCACCACTAGACAGACAGTCTACTGATACAGACCACCTAACACTGTCCCACTACATCCACCACTAGACAGACTGATACAGTCTAACACTGTCCCACTACATCCACCACTAGACAGTCTACTGAACACTGTCCCACTAACATCCACTACATCCACCACTAGACAGTCTACTGATACAGACCACCTAACACTGTCCCACTACATCCACCACTAGACAGACAGTCTACTGATACAGACCACCTAACACTGTCCCACTACATCCACCACTAGACAGACAGTCTACTGATACAGACCACCTAACACTGTCCCACTACATCCACCACTAGACAGACAGTCTACTGATACAGACCACCTAACACTGTCCCACTACATCCACCACTAGACAGACAGTCTACTGATACAGACCACCTAACACTGTCCCACTACATCCACCACTAGACAGACAGTCTACTGATACAGACCACCTAACACTGTCCCACTACATCCACCACTAGACAGACAGTCTACTGATACAGACCACCTAACACTGTCCCACTACATCCACCACTAGACAGACAGTCTACTGATACAGACCACCTAACACTGTCCCACTACATCCACCACTAGACAGTCTACTGATACAGACCACCTAACACTGTCCCACTACATCCACCACTAGACAGACAGTCTACTGATACAGACCACCTAACACTGTCCCACTACATCCACCACTAGACAGTCTACTGATACAGACCACCTAACACTGTCCCACTACATCCACCACTAGACAGACAGTCTACTGATACAGACCACCTAACACTGTCCCACTACATCCACCACTAGACAGTCTAGTCTAACACTGTCCCACTACATCCACCACTAGACAGACAGTCTACTGATACAGACCACCTAACACTGTCCCACTACATCCACCACTAGACAGACAGTCTACTGATACAGACCACCTAACACTGTCCCACTACATCCACCACTAGACAGACAGTCTACTGATACAGACCACCTAACACTGTCCCACTACATCCACCACTAGACAGTCTACTGATACAGACCACCTAACACTGTCCCACTACATCCACCACTAGACAGACAGTCTACTGATACAGACCACCTAACACTGTCCCACTACATCCACCACTAGACAGTCTACTGATACAGACCACCTAACACTGTCCCACTACATCCACCACTAGACAGTCTACTGATACAGACCACCTAACACTGTCCCACTACATCCACCACTAGACAGTCTACTGATACAGACCACCTAACACTGTCCCACTACATCCACCACTAGACAGACAGTCTACTGATACAGACCACCTAACACTGTCCCACTACATCCACCACTAGACAGACAGTCTACTGATACAGACCACCTAACACTGTCCCACTACATCCACCACTAGACAGTCTACTGATACAGACCACCTAACACTGTCCCACTACATCCACCACTAGACAGACAGTCTACTGATACAGACCACCTAACACTGTCCCACTACATCCACCACTAGACAGACAGTCTACTGATACAGACCACCTAACACTGTCCCACTACATCCACCACTAGACAGACAGTCTACTGATACAGACCACCTAACACTGTCCCACTACATCCACCACTAGACAGTCTACTGATACAGACCACCTAACACTGTCCCACTACATCCACCACTAGACAGACAGTCTACTGATACAGACCACCTAACACTGTCCCACTACATCCACCACTAGACAGACAGTCTACTGATACAGACCACCTAACACTGTCCCACTACATCCACCACTAGACAGTCTACTGATACAGACCACCTAACACTGTCCCACTACATCCACCACTAGACAGACAGTCTACTGATACAGACCACCTAACACTGTCCCACTACATCCACCACTAGACAGACAGTCTACTGATACAGACCACCTAACACTGTCCCACTACATCCACCACTAGACAGACAGTCTACTGATACAGACCACCTAACACTGTCCCACTACATCCACCACTAGACAGACAGTCTACTGATACAGACCACCTAACACTGTCCCACTACATCCACCACTAGACAGACAGTCTACTGATACAGACCACCTAACACTGTCCCACTACATCCACCACTAGACAGTCTACTGATACAGACCACCTAACACTGTCCCACTACATCCACCACTAGACAGACAGTCTACTGATACAGACCACCTAACACTGTCCCACTACATCCACCACTAGACAGACAGTCTACTGATACAGACCACCTAACACTGTCCCACTACATCCACCACTAGACAGACAGTCTACTGATACAGACCACCTAACACTGTCCCACTACATCCACCACTAGACAGACAGTCTAACACTGTACAGACCACACTAACACTGATACAGACCACCTAACATACATCCACCACTAGAGACAGTCTACTGATACAGACCACCTAACACTGTCCCACTACATCCACCACTAGACAGACAGTCTACTGATACAGACCACCTAACACTGTCCCACTACATCCACCACTAGACAGACAGTCTACTGATACAGACCACCTAACACTGTCCCACTACATCCACCACTAGACAGTCTACTGATACAGACCACCTAACACTGTCCCACTACATCCACCACTAGACAGTCTACTGATACAGACCACCTAACACTGTCCCACTACATCCACCACTAGACAGACAGTCTATACAGACCACCTAACACTGTCAGACCACACACCACACTAGACAGACAGTCTACTGATACAGACCACCTAACACTGTCCCACTACATCCACCACTAGACAGTCTACTGATACAGACCACCTAACACTGTCCCACTACATCCACCACTAGACAGACAGTCTACTGATACAGACCACCTAACACTGTCCCACTACATCCACCACTAGACAGACAGTCTACTGATACAGACCACCTAACACTGTCCCACTACATCCACCACTAGACAGACAGTCTACTGATACAGACCACCTAACACTGTCCCACTACATCCACCACTAGACAGACAGTCTACTGATACAGACCACCTAACACTGTCCCACTACATCCACCACTAGACAGACAGTCTACTGATACAGACCACCTAACACTGTCCCACTACATCCACCACTAGACAGACAGTCTACTGATACAGACCACCTAACACTGTCCCACTACATCCACCACTAGACAGACAGTCTACTGATACAGACCACCTAACACTGTCCCACTACATCCACCACTAGACAGACAGTCTACTGATACAGACCACCTAACACTGTCCCACTACATCCACCACTAGACAGTCTACTGGTACAGACCACCTAACACTGTCCCACTACATCCACCACTAGACAGACAGTCTACTGATACAGACCACCTAACACTGTCCCACTACATCCACCACTAGACAGACAGTCTACTGGTACAGACCACCTAACACTGTCCCACTACATCCACCACTAGACAGACAGTCTACTGATACAGACCACCTAACACTGTCCCACTACATCCACCACTAGACAGACAGTCTACTGGTACAGACCACCTAACACTGTCCCACTACATCCACCACTAGACAGTCTACTGATACAGACCACCTAACACTGTCCCACTACATCCACCACTAGACAGTCTACTGATACAGACCACCTAACACTGTCCCACTACATCCACCACTAGACAGACAGTCTACTGATACAGACCACCTAACACTGTCCCACTACATCCACCACTAGACAGACAGTCTACTGATACAGACCACCTAACACTGTCCCACTACATCCACCACTAGACAGACAGTCTACTGGTACAGACCACCTAACACTACATCCACCACTAGACAGTCTACTACAGACCATCTAACACCACATCCACCACTAGACAGTCTACTGATACAGACCACCTAACACTGTCCCACTACATCCACCACTAGACAGACAGTCTACTGATACAGACCACCTAACACTGTCCCACTACATCCACCACTAGACAGACAGTCTACTGATACAGACCACCTAACACTGTCCCACTACATCCACCACTAGACAGTCTACTGATACAGACCACCTAACACTGTCCCACTACATCCACCACTAGACAGACAGTCTACTGATACAGACCACCTAACACTGTCCCACTACATCCACCACTAGACAGACAGTCTACTGATACAGACCACCTAACACTGTCCCACTACATCCACCACTAGACAGACAGTCTACTGATACAGACCACCTAACACTGTCCCACTACATCCACCACTAGACAGACAGACAGTCTACTGATACAGACCACCTAACACTGTCCCACTACATCCACCACTAGACAGACAGTCTACTGATACAGACCACCTAACACTGTCCCACTACATCCACCACTAGACAGACAGTCTACTGATACAGACCACCTAACACTGTCCCACTACATCCACCACTAGACAGACAGTCTACTGATACAGACCACCTAACACTGTCCCACTACATCCACCACTAGACAGACAGTCTACTGATACAGACCACCTAACACTGTCCCACTACATCCACCACTAGACAGTCTACTGGTACAGACCACCTAACACTGTCCCACTACATCCACCACTAGACAGACAGTCTACTGATACAGACCACCTAACACTGTCCCACTACATCCACCACTAGACAGACAGTCTACTGATACAGACCACCTAACACTGTCCCACTACATCCACCACTAGACAGACAGTCTACTGATACAGACCACCTAACACTGTCCCACTACATCCACCACTAGACAGTCTACTGATACAGACCACCTAACACTGTCCCACTACATCCACCACTAGACAGACAGTCTACTGATACAGACCACCTAACACTGTCCCACTACATCCACCACTAGACAGTCTACTGTACAGACCACCTACACTGTCCCACCACATCCACCACTAGACAGACAGTCTACTGATACAGACCACCTAACACTGTCCCACTACATCCACCACTAGACAGACAGTCTACTGATACAGACCACCTAACACTGTCCCACTACATCCACCACTAGACAGACAGTCTACTGATACAGACCACCTAACACTGTCCCACTACATCCACCACTAGACAGTCTACTGATACAGACCACCTAACACTGTCCCACTACATCCACCACTAGACAGTCTACTGATACAGACCACCTAACACTGTCCCACTACATCCACCACTAGACAGTCTACTGATACAGACCACCTAACACTGTCCCACTACATCCACCACTAGACAGTCTACTGATACAGACCACCTAACACTGTCCCACTACATCCACCACTAGACAGTCTACTGATACAGACCACCTAACACTGTCCCACTACATCCACCACTAGACAGACAGTCTACCGGTACAGACCACCTAACACTGTCCTACTACATCCACCACTAGACAGTCTACTGATACAGACCACCTAACACTGTCCCACTACATCCACCACTAGACAGACAGTCTACCGGTACAGACCACCTAACACTGTCCTACTACATCCACCACTAGACAGTCTACTGATACAGACCACCTAACACTGTCCCACTACATCCACCACTAGACAGACAGTCTACTGATACAGACCACCTAACACTGTCCCACTACATCCACCACTAGACAGTCTACTGGTACAGACCACCTAACACTGTCTACATCCACCACTAGACAGTCTACTGATACAGACCACCTAACACTGTCCCACTACATCCACCACTAGACAGACAGTCTACTGATACAGACCACCTAACACTGTCCCACTACATCCACCACTAGACAGACAGTCTACTGATACAGACCACCTAACACTGTCCCACTACATCCACCACTAGACAGTCTACTGATACAGACCACCTAACACTGTCCCACTACATCCACCACTAGACAGACAGTCTACTGATACAGACCACCTAACACTGTCCCACTACATCCACCACTAGACAGACAGTCTACTGATACAGACCACCTAACACTGACTACATCCACCACTAGACAGTCTACTGGTACAGACCACCTAACACTGTCCCACTACATCCACCACTAGACAGACAGTCTACTGATACAGACCATCTAACACTGTCCCACTACATCCACCACTAGACAGACAGTCTACTGATACAGACCACCTAACACTGTCCCACTACATCCACCACTAGACAGACAGTCTACTGATACAGACCACCTAACACTGTCCCACTACATCCACCACTAGACAGACAGTCTACTGATACAGACCACCTAACACTGTCCCACTACATCCACCACTAGACAGTCTACTGATACAGACCACCTAACACTGTCCCACTACATCCACCACTAGACAGACAGTCTACTGATACAGACCACCTAACACTGTCCCACTACATCCACCACTAGACAGACAGTCTACTGATACAGACCACCTAACACTGTCCCACTACATCCACCACTAGACAGTCTACTGATACAGACCACCTAACACTGTCCCACTACATCCACCACTAGACAGACAGTCTACTGATACAGACCACCTAACACTGTCCCACTACATCCACCACAGACAGTCTACTGATACAGACCACCTAACACTGTCCCACTACATCCACCACTACACAGACAGTCTACTGATACAGACCACCTAACACTGTCCCACTACATCCACCACTAGACAGACAGTCTACTGATACAGACCACCTAACACTGTCCCACTACATCCACCACTAGACAGACAGTCTACTGATACAGACCACCTAACACTGTCCCACTACATCCACCACTACAGACAGTCTACTGATACAGACCACCTAACACTGTCCCACTACATCCACCACTAGACAGTCTACTGATACAGACCACCTAACACTGTCCCACTACATCCACCACTAGACAGACAGTCTACTGATACAGACCACCTAACACTGTCCCACTACATCCACCACTAGACAGACAGTCTACTGATACAGACCACCTAACACTGTCCCACTACATCCACCACTAGACAGACAGTCTACTGAACCTACAGACCACCTAACACTGTCCCACTACATCCACCACTAGACAGACAGTCTACTGATACAGACCACCTAACACTGTCCCACTACATCCACCACTAGACAGACAGTCTACTGGTACAGACCACCTAACACTGTCCCACTACATCCACCACTAGACAGACAGTCTACTGATACAGACCACCTAACACTGTCCCACTACATCCACCACTAGACAGTCTACTGATACAGACCACCTAACACTGTCCCACTACATCCACCACTAGACAGACAGTCTACTGATACAGACCACCTAACACTGTCCCACTACATCCACCACTAGACAGACAGTCTACTGATACAGACCACCTAACACTGTCCCACTACATCCACCACTAGACAGTCTACTGATACAGACCACCTAACACTGTCCCACTACATCCACCACTAGACAGTCTACTGATACAGACCACCTAACACTGTCCCACTACATCCACCACTAGACAGTCTACTGATACAGACCACCTAACACTGTCCCACTACATCCACCACTAGACAGACAGTCTACTGATACAGACCACCTAACACTGTCCCACTACATCCACCACTAGACAGACAGTCTACTGATACAGACCACCTAACACTGTCCCACTACATCCACCACTAGACAGACAGTCTACTGATACAGACCACCTAACACTGTCCCACTACATCCACCACTAGACAGACAGTCTACTGATACAGACCACCTAACACTGTCCCACTACATCCACCACTAGACAGACAGTCTACTGATACAGACCACCTAACACTGTCCCACTACATCCACCACTAGACAGACAGTCTACTGATACAGACCACCTAACACTGTCCCACTACATCCACCACTACACAGACAGTCTACTGATACAGACCACCTAACACTGTCCCACTACATCCACCACTAGACAGTCTACTGATACAGACCACCTAACACTGTCCCACTACATCCACCACTACACAGACAGTCTACTGATACAGACCACCTAACACTGTCCCACTACATCCACCACTAGACAGACAGTCTACTGATACAGACCACCTAACACTGTCCCACTACATCCACCACTAGACAGTCTACTGATACAGACCACCTAACACTGTCCCACTACATCCACCACTAGACAGACAGTCTACTGGTACAGACCATCTAACACTGTCCCACTACATCCACCACTAGACAGTCTACTGATACAGACCATCTAACACTGTCCCACTACATCCACCACTAGACAGACAGTCTACTGATACAGACCACCTAACACTGTCCCACTACATCCACCACTAGACAGACAGTCTACTGATACAGACCACCTAACACTGTCCCACTACATCCACCACTAGACAGACAGTCTACTGATACAGACCACCTAACACTGTCCCACTACATCCACCACTAGACAGTCTACTGATACAGACCATCTAACACTGTCCCACTACATCCACCACTAGACAGACAGTCTACTGATACAGACCATCTAACACTGTCCCACTACATCCACCACTAGACAGTCTACTGATACAGACCACCTAACACTGTCCCACTACATCCACCACGAGACAGTCTACTGATACAGACCATCTAACACTGTCCCACTACATCCACCACTAGACAGTCTACTGATACAGACCACCTAACACTGTCCCACTACATCCACCACTAGACAGACAGTCTATCGGTACAGACCACCTAACACTGTCCCACTATATCCACCACTAGACAGACTGTACAGACCACCTAACACTGTCCTACTACATCCACCACTAGACAGTCTACTGATACAGACCACCTAACACTGTCCCACTACATCCACCACTAGACAGACAGTCTACTGGTACAGACCACCTAACACTGTCCTACTACATCCACCACTAGACAGTCTACTGATACAGACCACCTAACACTGTCCCACTACATCCACCACTAGACAGACAGTCTACTGATACAGACCACCTAACACTGTCCCACTACATCCACCACTAGACAGTCTACTGGTACAGACCACCTAACACTGTCCCACTACATCCACCACTAGACAGTCTACTGATACAGACCACCTAACACTGTCCCACTACATCCACCACTAGACAGACAGTCTACTGATACAGACCACCTAACACTGTCCCACTACATCCACCACTAGACAGACAGTCTACTGATACAGACCACCTAACACTGTCCCACTACATCCACCACTAGACAGTCTACTGGTACAGACCACCTAACACTGTCCCACTACATCCACCACTAGACAGACAGACTACTGATACAGACCACCTAACACTGTCCCACTACATCCACCACTAGACAGTCTACTGGTACAGACCACCTAACACTGTCCCACTACTCTGAATTATGTCGTGGTTTTGCGGTACAGGCTAAATGGTGAAATATTGTATTCTCAATGCATGGTAAATAGTAACGACGGCATCTATCGGCTATGCATACTAAGTATCGTGCTAGTATGGACATTATGGACCAATGAGAGGAGAGACACTCACCCTGAGGCTTTGTGAATGGTGGGTGACGTGGAGGCCGAGCTGGCAGAGTTCCGCTTGGAGAGGTCGAGCACACTGTCCGCTACGGGAGAAGGAATCAGACAACTAGTCAGAGAACTAGTCAAAGATCAGACAACTAGTCAGACAACTAGTCAAAGGTCAGACACCTAGTCAGAGGTCAGACAACTAGTCAGAGGTCAGACAACTAGTCAGAGGTCAGACAACTAGTCAGACAACTAGTCAGAGGTCAGACACCTAGTCAGAGGTCAGACAACTAGTCAGAGAACTAGTCAAAGGTCAGACAACTAGTCAGAGGTCAGACAACTAGTCAGACAACTAGTCATAGGTCAGACACCTAGTCAGACAACTAGTCAGAGGTCAGACAACTAGTCAGAGGTCGAGCACACTGTCCGCTACGGGAGGAGGAATCAGACAACTAGTCAGAGGTCAGACAACTAGTCAGAGGTCAGACAACTAGTCAGACACCTAGTCAGAGGTCAGACACCTAGTCAGAGGTCAGAAACCTAGTCAGAGGTCAGAAACCTAGTCAGAGGTCAGGCAACTAGTCAGACAGCTAGTCAGAGGTCAGACAACTAGTCAGAGGTCAGAAACCTCGTCAGAGGTCAGACACCTAGTCAGAGGTCAGACAACAAGTCAGAGGTCAGACAACAAGTCAGAGGTCAGACACCTAGTCGGAGGTCAGACACCTAGTCGGAGGTCAGACACCTAGTCGGAGGTCAGACACCTAGTCGGAGGTCAGACACCTAGTCGGAGGTCAGAAACCTAGTCGGAGGTCAGAAACCTAGTCGGAGGTCAGACACCTAGTCGGAGGTCAGACACCTAGTCGGAGGTCAGACACCTAGTCGGAGGTCAGACACCTAGTCGGAGGTCAGACACCTAGTCGGAGGTCAGACACCTAGTCAGAGGTCAGACACCTAGTCAGAGGTCAGACAACTAGTCAGAGGTCAGGCAACTAGTTAGAAATGTGTGGGTTCTAGGTCCTGTTGGGTTCTCTACCTGGTGTGGCTCTCGGTCCTGTTGGGTTCCCTACCTGGTGTGGCTCTATGTCCTGTTGGGTTCTCTACCTGGTATTGGTTCTAAGTCCTGTTGGGTTCTCTACCTGGTGTGGCTCTAGGTCCTGTTGGGTTCTCTACCTGGTGTGGCTCTAGGTCCTGTTGGGTTCTCTACCTGGTGTGGCTCTAGGTCCTGTTGGGTTCTCTACCTGGTATTGGCTCTAGGTCCTGTTGGGTTCTCTACCTGGTATTGGCTCTAGGTCCTGTTGGGTTCTCTACCTGGTATTGGTTCTAGGTCCTGTTGGGTTCTCTACCTGGTATTGGTTCTAGGTCCTGTTGGGTTCTCTACCTGGTATTGGTTCTAGGTCCTGTTGGGTTCTCTACATGGTGTGGTTCTAGGTCCTGTTGGGTTCTCTACCTGGTGTGGCTCTAGGTCCTGTTGGGTTCTCCACCTTGTATTGGTTCTAGGTCCTGTTGGGTTCTCAGTCCTGTTGGGTTCTCTACCTGGTATTGGTTCTAGGTCCTGTTGGGTTCTCTACGTGGTGTGGTTCTAGGTCTAAGATGGGACGAGGATTCTAATATCCCATAACTTTTTGCATAAACGAGGAAGAATTCTAAACAAAAAGGAAACCAGCAATGCTAGTTAGCAACGGCACTGGTCCCAATGAATCTATGTAATCTTCAACAACTGGGTAATCTGGGTAATCTTCAACAACGTTATCCAGACCTGGGTAATCCTCAACAACGTTATCCTGACCTGGGTAATCCTCAACAAAGTTATTCTAACCTCAACAACGTTATCCTGACCTGGGTAATCCTCAACCTAGGTGCTACAACGTTATCCTGACCTGGGTAATCCTCAACAACGTTATCCTGACCTGGGTAATCCTCAACCTAGGTGCTACAACGTTATCCTGACCTGGGTAATCCTCAACCTGGGTGCTACAACGTTATCCTGACCTGGGTAATCCTCAACCTGGGTGCAACAACGTTATCCTGACCTGGGTAATCCTTAACAACGTTATCTTGGCCTGGGTAATCCTCAACAACGTTATCCTGACCTGGGTAATTCTCAACCTAGGTGCTACAACGTTATCCTGACCTGGGTAATCCTCAACAACGTTATCCTGACCTGGGTATCCTCAACAACGTTATCCTGACCTGGGTAATCCTCAACAACGTTATCCTGACCTGGGTAATCCTCAACCTAGGTGCTACAACGCTATCCTGACCTGGGTAATCCTCAACAACATTATCCTGACCTGGGTAATCCTCAACCTAGGTGCAACAACGTTATCCTGACCTGGGTAATCCTCAACCTAGGTGCTACAACGTTATCCTGACCTGGTTAATCCTCAACCTGGGTGCTACAACGTTATCCTGACCTGGGTAATCCTCAACAACATTATCCTGACCTGGGTAATCCTCAACAACGTTATCATGACCTGGGTATCCTCAACCTAGGTGCTACAACGTTATCCTGACCTGGTTAATCCTCAACCTGGGTGCTACAATGTTATCCTGACCTGGGTAATCCTTAACCTAGGTACTACAACGTTATCCTGACCTGGGTAATCCTCAACAACGTTATCCTGACCTGGTTAATCCTCAACCTAGGTACTACAACGTTATCCTGACCTGGGTAATCCTCAACAATGTTATCCTGACCTGGGTAATCCCCAACAACGTTATCCTGACCTGGGTAATCCTCAACAACGTTATCCTGACCTGGGTAATCCTCAACCTGGGTGCTACAATATTATCCTGACCTGGGTAATCCTCAACCTAGGTACTACAACGTTATCCTGACCTAGTTAATCCTCAACAACGTTATCCTGACCTGGGTAATCCTCAACAACGTTATCCTGACCTGGGTAATCCTCAACCTAGGTACTACAACGTTATCCTGACCTGGGTAATCCTCAACAACGTTATATTTGGGATAAGAGCGTCTGCTAAATTACTTAAATGTAAAATGTAAATGTTATCCTGACCTGGATATCCTCAACAACATTATACTGACCTGGGTAATCCTCAACAATGTGATCCTTACCTGGGTACCCGCAACCTAGGTGCTACAACGTTATCTTGACCTGGGTAATCCTCAACAACGTTATCCTGACCTGGGTAAATCTCAACAAAGTTATTCTGGACTCAACAACGTTATCCTGACCTGGGTAATCCTCAACCTAGGTGCTACAAGGTTATCCTGACCTGGGTAATCCTCAACAACGTTATCCTGACCTGGGTAATCCTCAACCTAGGTGCTACAACATTATCCTGACCTGGGTAATCCTCAACCTGGGTGCTACAACGTTATCCTGACCTGGGTAATCCTCAGCCTGGGTACAACAACGTTATCCTGACCTGGTTAATCCTCAACAACATTATCCTGACCTGGGTATCCTCAACAACGTTATCCTGACCTGGGTAATCCTCAACAACGTTATCCTGACCTGGGTAATCCTCAACGACGTTATCCTGACCTGGGTATCCTCAACAACGTTATCCTGACCTGGGTAATCCTCAACCTAGGTGCTACAACGTTATCCTGACCTGGGTAATCCTCAACAACGTTATCCTGACCTGGGTATCCTCAACAACGTTATCCTGACCTGGGTAATCCTCAACCTAGGTGCTACAACGTTATCCTGACCTGGGTAATCCTTAACCTAGGTGCTACAATGTTATCCTGACCTGGGTAATCCTTAACCTAGGTACTACAACGTTATCCTGACCTGGGTAATCATCAACAACGTTATCCTGACCTGGATAATCCTCAACAATGTTATCCTGACCTGGGTAATCCTCAACAACGTTATCCTGACCTGGGTAATCCTCAACCTAGGTACTACAATGTTATCCTGACCTGGGTAATCCTCAACAACATTATCCTGACCTGGGTATCCTCAATAACATTATACTGACCTGGGTAATCCTCAACAATGTTATCCTTACCTGGGTACCCGCAACCTAGGCGCTACAACGTTATCTTGGCCTGGGTAATCCTCAACAACGTTATCCTGACCTGGGTAATCCTCAACAACGTTATCCTGACCTGGGTAATCCTCAACAATGTTATCCTGACCTGGGTAATCCTCAACAACGTTATCCTGACCTGGGTAATCCTCAACCTAGGTACTACAATGTTATCCTGACCTGGGTAATCCTCAACAACATTATCCTGACCTGGGTATCCTCAACAACATTATACTGACCTGGGTAATCCTCAACAATGTTATCCTTACCTGGGTACCCGCAACCTAGGTGCTACAACGTTATCTTGGCCTGGGTAATCCTCAACAACGTTATCGTGACCTGGGTAATCCTCAACAAAGTTATTCTGGCCTCAACAACGTTATCCTGACCTGGGTAATCCTCAACCTAGGTGCTACAACGTTATCCTGACCTGGGTAATCCTCAACAACGTTATCCTGACCTGGGTAATCCTCAACCTAGGTGCTACAACGTTATCCTGACCTGGGTAATCCTCAACCTGGGTGCTACAACGTTATCCTGACCTGGGTAATCCTCAGCCTGGGTGCAACAACGTTATCCTGACCTGGGTAATCCTCAACAACGTTATCCTGACCTGGGTATCCTCAACCTAGGTGCTACAACGTTATCCTGACCTGGGTACCCTCAACCTAGGTGCTACAACGTTATCCTGACCTGGATAATCCTCAACAACGTTATCCTGACCTGGGTATCCTCAACAACGTTATCCTGACCTGGGTAATCCTCAACCTAGGTGCTACAACGTTATCCTGACCTGGGTAATCCTCAACAACGTTATCCTGACCTGGGTATCCTCAACAACGTTATCCTGACCTGGGTAATCCTCAACAACGTTATCCTGACCTGGGTATCCTCAACAACGTTATCCTGACCTGGGTAATCCTCAACAACGTTATCCTGACCTGGGTAATCCTCAACCTAGGTGCTACAACGTTATCCTGACCTGGGTAATCCTCAACCTAGGTGCAACAACGTTATCCTGACCTGGTTAATCCTCAACCTAGGTGCTACAACGTTATCCTGACCTGGGTAATCCTCAACAACATTATCCTGACCTGGGTATCCTCAACCTAGGTGCTACAACGTTATTCTGACCTGGTTAATCCTCAACCTGGGTGCTACAATGTTATCCTGACCTGCGTAATCCTTAACCTAGGTACTACAACGTTATCCTGACCTGGTTAATCCTCAACCTAGGTGCTACAACGTTATCCTGACCTGGGTAATCCTTAACCTAGGTACTACAACGTTATCCTGACCTGGTTAATCCTCAACCTAGGTGCTACAATGTTATCCTGACCTGGGTAATCCTTAACCTAGGTACTACAACGTTATCCTGACCTGGTTAATCCTCAACCTGGGTGCTACAATGTTATCCTGACCTGGGTAATCCTTAACCTAGGTACTACAACGTTATCCTGACCTGGGTAATCATCAACAACGTTATCCTGACCTGGGTAATCCTCAACAATGTTATCCTGACCTGGGTAATCCTCAACAACGTTATCCTGACCTGGGTAATCCTCAACAACGTTATCCTGACCTGGGTAATCCTCAACCTAGGTACTACAATGTTATCCTGACCTGGGTAATCCTCAACAACATTATCCTGACCTGGGTATCCTCAACAACATTATACTGACCTGGGTAATCCTCAACAATGTTATCCTCAACGTTATCCTTACCTGGGTATCCTCAACCTAGGTGCTACAACGTTATCCTGACCTGGGTATCCTCAACCTAGGTGCTACAACGTTATCCTGACCTGGGTATCCTCAACAATGTTATCCTGACCTGGGTCATCTTCAACCTAGGTGCTACAACATTATCCCAGAGCAGCCTACTACAAAGCAGGATCAAATAGTTAGCCAGGTATCAACAACGTTATCCTGACCTGGGTAATCCTCAACCTAGGTGCTACAACGTTATCCTGACCTGGGTAATCCTCAACAACGTTATCCTGACCTGGGTAATCCTCAACCTAGGTGCTACAACGTTATCCTGACCTGGGTAATCCTCAACCTGGGTGCTACAACGTTATCCTGACCTGGGTAATCCTCAAACTGGGTGCAACAACGTTATCCTGACCTGGGTAACCCTCAACAACGTTATCCTGACCTGGGTAATCCTCAACAACGTTATCCTGACCTGGGTATCCTCAACCTAGGTGCTACAACGTTATCCTGACCTGGTTAATCCTCAACCTGGGTGCTACAATGTTATCCTGACCTGGGTAATCCTTAACCTAGGTATTACAACGTTATCCTGACCTGGGTAATCCTCAACAATGTTATCCTGACCTGGGTAATCCTCAACAACGTTATCCTGACCTGGGTAATCCTCAACCTAGGTACTACAATGTTATCCTGACCTGGGTAATCCTCAACAACATTATCCTGACCTGGGTATCCTCAACAACATTATACTGACCTGGGTAATCCTCAACAATGTTATCCTTACCTGGGTACCCGCAACCTAGGTGCTACAACGTTATCTTGGCCTGGGTAATCCTCAACAACGTTATCGTGACCTGGGTAATCCTCAACAAAGTTATTCTGGCCTCAACAACGTTATCCTGACCTGGGTAATCCTCAACCTAGGTGCTACAACGTTATCCTGACCTGGGTAATCCTCAACAACGTTATCCTGACCTGGGTAATCCTCAACCTAGGTGCTACAACGTTATCCTGACCTGGGTAATCCTCAACCTGGGTGCTACAACGTTATCCTGACCTGGGTAATCCTCAGCCTGGGTGCAACAACGTTATCCTGACCTGGGTAATCCTCAACAACGTTATCCTGACCTGGGTATCCTCAACCTAGGTGCTACAACGTTATCCTGACCTGGGTACCCTCAACCTAGGTGCTACAACGTTATCCTGACCTGGATAATCCTCAACAACGTTATCCTGACCTGGGTATCCTCAACAACGTTATCCTGACCTGGGTAATCCTCAACCTAGGTGCTACAACGTTATCCTGACCTGGGTAATCCTCAACAACGTTATCCTGACCTGGGTATCCTCAACAACGTTATCCTGACCTGGGTAATCCTCAACAACGTTATCCTGACCTGGGTATCCTCAACAACGTTATCCTGACCTGGGTAATCCTCAACAACGTTATCCTGACCTGGGTAATCCTCAACCTAGGTGCTACAACGTTATCCTGACCTGGGTAATCCTCAACCTAGGTGCAACAACGTTATCCTGACCTGGTTAATCCTCAACCTAGGTGCTACAACGTTATCCTGACCTGGGTAATCCTCAACAACATTATCCTGACCTGGGTATCCTCAACCTAGGTGCTACAACGTTATTCTGACCTGGTTAATCCTCAACCTGGGTGCTACAATGTTATCCTGACCTGCGTAATCCTTAACCTAGGTACTACAACGTTATCCTGACCTGGTTAATCCTCAACCTAGGTGCTACAACGTTATCCTGACCTGGGTAATCCTTAACCTAGGTACTACAACGTTATCCTGACCTGGTTAATCCTCAACCTAGGTGCTACAATGTTATCCTGACCTGGGTAATCCTTAACCTAGGTACTACAACGTTATCCTGACCTGGTTAATCCTCAACCTGGGTGCTACAATGTTATCCTGACCTGGGTAATCCTTAACCTAGGTACTACAACGTTATCCTGACCTGGGTAATCATCAACAACGTTATCCTGACCTGGGTAATCCTCAACAATGTTATCCTGACCTGGGTAATCCTCAACAACGTTATCCTGACCTGGGTAATCCTCAACAACGTTATCCTGACCTGGGTAATCCTCAACCTAGGTACTACAATGTTATCCTGACCTGGGTAATCCTCAACAACATTATCCTGACCTGGGTATCCTCAACAACATTATACTGACCTGGGTAATCCTCAACAATGTTATCCTCAACGTTATCCTTACCTGGGTATCCTCAACCTAGGTGCTACAACGTTATCCTGACCTGGGTATCCTCAACCTAGGTGCTACAACGTTATCCTGACCTGGGTATCCTCAACAATGTTATCCTGACCTGGGTCATCTTCAACCTAGGTGCTACAACATTATCCCAGAGCAGCCTACTACAAAGCAGGATCAAATAGTTAGCCAGGTATCAACAACGTTATCCTGACCTGGGTAATCCTCAACCTAGGTGCTACAACGTTATCCTGACCTGGGTAATCCTCAACAACGTTATCCTGACCTGGGTAATCCTCAACCTAGGTGCTACAACGTTATCCTGACCTGGGTAATCCTCAACCTGGGTGCTACAACGTTATCCTGACCTGGGTAATCCTCAAACTGGGTGCAACAACGTTATCCTGACCTGGGTAACCCTCAACAACGTTATCCTGACCTGGGTAATCCTCAACAACGTTATCCTGACCTGGGTATCCTCAACCTAGGTGCTACAACGTTATCCTGACCTGGTTAATCCTCAACCTGGGTGCTACAATGTTATCCTGACCTGGGTAATCCTTAACCTAGGTACTACAACGTTATCCTGACCTGGGTAATCCTCAACAACGTTATCCTGACCTGCTTAATCCTCAACCTAGGTACTACAACGTTATACTGACCTGGGTAATCATCAACAACGTTATCCTGACCTGGGTAATCCTCAACAATGTTATCCTGACCTGGGTAATCCTCAACAACGTTATCCTGACCTGGGTAATCCTCAACAACGTTATCCTGACCTGGGTAATCCTCAACCTGGGTGCTACAACATTATCCTGACCTGGGTAATCCTCAACCTAGGTACTACAACGTTATTCTGACCTGGTTAATCCTCAACAACGTTATCCTGACCTGGGTAATCCTCAACCTGGGTGCTACAACATTATCCTGACCTGGGTAATCCTCAACCTAGGTACTACAACGTTATTCTGACCTGGTTAATCCTCAACAACGTTATATTTGGGATAAGAGCGTCTGCTAAATGACTTAAATGTAAAATGTAAATGTTATCCTGACCTGGGTATCCTCAACAACATTATACTGACCTGGGTAATCCTCAACAATGTTATCCTGACCTGGGTACCCGCAACCTAGGTGCTACAACGTTATCTTGACCTGGGTAATCCTCAACAACGTTATCCTGACCTGGGTAATCCTCAACAAAGTTATTCTGGCCTCAACAACGTTATCCTGACCTGGGTAATCCTCAACCTAGGTGCTACAACGTTATCCTGACCTGGGTAATCCTCAACAACGTTATCCTGACCTGGGTAATCCTCAACCTAGGTGCTACAATGTTATCCTGACCTGGGTAATCCTCAACAATGTTATCCTTACCTGGGTATCCTCAACAACGTTATCCTGACCTGGGTATCCTCAACAACGTTATCCTGACCTGGGTATCCTCAACCTAGGTGCTACAACGTTATCCTGACCTGGGTATCCTCAACCTAGGTGCTACAACGTTATCCTGACCTGGGTATCCTCAACCTAGGTGCGACAACGTTATCCTGACCTGGGTATCCTCAACCTAGGTGCTACAACGTTATCCTGACCTGGGTATCCTCAACCTAGGTGCTACAACGTTATCCTGACCTGGGTATCCTCAACCTAGGTGCTACAACGTTATCCTGACCTGGGTATCCTCAACCTAGGTGCTACAACGTTATCCTGACCTGGGTATCCTCAACCTAGGTGCTACAACGTTATCCTGACCTGGGTATCCTCAACCTAGGTGCGACAACGTTATCCTGACCTGGGTATCCTCAACCTAGGTGCGACAACGTTATCCTGACCTGGGTATCCTCAACAATGTTATCCTGACCTGGGTCATCTTCAACCTAGGTGCTACAACATTATCCCAGAGCAGCCTACTACAAAGCAGGATCAAATAGTTAGCCAGGTATCAACAACGTTATCCTGACCTGGGTAATCCTCAACAATGTTATCCTGACCTGGGTATCCTCAACAACGTTATCCTGACCTGGGTATCCTCAACAACGTTATCCTGACCTGGGTAATCCTCAACAACGTTATCCTGACCTGGGTATCCTCAACAACGTCATCCTGACCTGGGTAATCCTCAACAACGTTATCCTGACCTGGGTAATCCTCAACAACGTTATCCTGACCTGGGTAATCCTCAACCTAGGTGCTACAACGTTATCCTGACCTGGGTAATCCTCAACAACGTTATCCTCAACCTAGGTATCAACAACGTTATCCTGACCTGGGTATCCTCAACAACGTTATCCTGACCTGGGTAATCCTCAACAACGTTATCCTGACCTGGGTAATCCTCAACCTTGGTGTGGGTTCTCTCCCAGAGCAGCCTACTACAAAGCAGGATCAAACAGGTATCGTTGATAAGCACGGATGTTATAAATGTCACCCGGGACTATGAGCCGCAGTGTTCGGCGTTCTTCCTTTCTGTTGTCCTGGAGTCTACAACTCCAGCACCTGAGGAAAGTACCAGGATGTACCTAAATGTTCTTCGGCTTTTCAACTTTGATAAGCAGCGAGAAATAATTCATTTAAAAATAACAACAACAACAAAAGAGAAACTTATAGATATGCTTTTTCGGGTGTTGAATCAATCGACCCTTCGCTAAAACCCTCTGGTTCCCTTGGATACTGATGCAACCTCTGGTACCCTTGGATACTGATGCAACCTCTGGTTCCCTTGGATACTGATGCAACCTCTGGTTCCCTTGGATACTGATACAACCTCTGGTACCCTTGGATACTGATGTAACCTCTGGTTCCCTTGGATACTGATGCAACCTCTGGTTCCCTTGGATACTGATACAACCTCTGGTTCCCTTGGATACTGATACAACCTCTGGTTCCCTTGGATACTGATACAACCTCTGGTTCCCTTGGATACTGATACAACCTCTGGTACCCTTGGATACTGATGCAACCTCTGGTTCCCTTGGATACTAATGCAACCTCTGGTTCCCTTGGATACTGATGCAACCTCTGGTTCCCTTGGATACAGATGTAACCTCTGGTTCCCTTGGATACTAATGCAACCTCTGGTTCCCTTGGATACTGATGCAACCTCTGGTTCCCTTGGATACTAATGCAACCTCTGGTTCCCTTGGATACTGATGCAACCTCTGGTTCCCTTGGATACTGATGTAACCTCTGTTTCCCTTGGATACTGATGCAACCTCTGGTTCCCTTGGATACTGATGCAACCTCTGGTTCCCTTGGATACTGATACAACCTCTGGTTCCCTTGGATACTGATACAACCTCTGGTTCCCTTGGATACTGATGCAACCTCTGGTTCCCTTGGATACTGATGTAACCTCTGTTTCCCTTGGATACTGATGCAACCTCTGGTTCCCTTGGATACTGATGCAACCTCTGGTTCCCTTGGATACTGATGCAACCTCTGGTTCCATTGGATACTGATACAACCTCTGGTTCCCTTGGATACTGATGCAACCTCTGGTTCCCTTGGATACTGATGCAACCTCTGGTACCCTTGGATACTGATGCAACCTCTGGTTCCCTTGGATACTGATGCAACCTCTGGTTCCCTTGGATACTGATGCAACCTCTGGTTCCCTTGGATACTGATGTAACCTCTGGTTCCCTTGGATACTGATACAACCTCTGGTTCCCTTGGATACTGATGCAACCTCTGGTTCCCTTGGATACTGATGCAACCTCTGGTTCCCTTGGATACTGATGCAACCTCTGGTTCCCTTGGATACTGATACAACCTCTGGTTCCCTTGGATACTGATGCAACCTCTGGTTCCCTTGGATACTGATGCAACCTCTGGTTCCCTTGGATACTGATGCAACCTCTGGTTCCCTTGGATACTGATGCAACCTCTGGTTCCCTTGGATACTGATGCAACCTCTGGTTCCCTTGGATACTGATGCAACCTCTGGTTCCCTTGGATACTGATGCAACCTCTGGTTCCCTTGGATACTGATGCAACCTCTGGTTCCCTTGGATACTGATGCAACCTCCGACAGCGTTTTCCCCCCGGAACCCCATTTTCCCCTTCTAACCGTTGGAGAAATCTCCTCACAATGATCTCAAACTATGTTTTTAATACAATAAACACAATGAAAATAAACACAATGAAAATAAACACAATGAAAATAAACACGACTAAATCAGGAAAACTCTTGGCTATGTTGTGGTGGATTGTCGCTACAACGTCTTCACGGGGGAAACCTGGTCAAGTTGTTTCGTAGTGTGGCTAGCCACTGAATACACCCTGTATAGTACGAGTTACTAACCCATTTTGGGATTAGAAAAGTGCTTTCAAATCGTCTGCTGATGTCGACAGCCAAGATGAGTTAAAATTCCTAATATAGCCATCTTAGCTAGCTAGCATCCATTTAGAGAAAACAAGTTCTAGCAAGTGGCTAGCTAGCGTTTGGTGGTCAATAAGAAAGAGCTAGCTAACCAGCTGAGCTAAGCTAACCAGCTAACTAAGCTAACCAGTTGAGCTAAGCTAACCAGCTAACTAAGCTAACCAGTTGAGCTAAGCTAACCAGTTGAGCTAAGCTAACCAGCTGAGCTAGCAAACACTAACAAAAATCTAGTTTTGGGATTCTGATAATACTCCCAACAGGCTCTGCATTACAGGAATCAGTACCTGGTGCGCTGTTTAATTATTTACATTTTTCCCACTGCCCTTCATGCGTTTCAGGCTCGACTACAGTTGCTATACATTTCAGGGCGGGGCTTAGCGAAACAGTCAATTAGACCTTGCCCATTTTAAGCTCATCTTTTAAAAAAACAATGTAAAAATAGTTAAGGCAAGTTAGCTGGCTAACTCATTGTTCCCGCTTTGTAGTATACCCCACCTGGTGTGGGTTCTAAGCCCTGTTGCGCTCTCTACCCGGTGTGGGTTCTAAGCCCTGTTGCGCTCTCTACCCGGTGTGGGTTCTAAGCCCTGTTGCGCTCTCTACCCGGTGTGGGTTCTAAGCCCTGTTGCGCTCTCTACCCGGTGTGGGTTCTAAGCCCTGTTGCGCTCTCTACCCGGTGTGGGTTCTAAGCCCTGTTGCGCTCTCTACCCAGTGTGGGTTCTAAGCCCTGTTGCGCTCTCTACCCGGTGTGGGTTCTAAGCCCTGTTGCGCTCTCTACCCGGTGTGGGTTCTATGTTCTGTGGGCTCTCTACCCGGTGTGGGTTCTAAGCCCTGTTGCGCTCTCTACCCGGTGTGGGTTCTATGTTCTGTGGGCTCTCTACCCGGTGTGGGTTCTAAGCCCTATCGGGCTCTCTACCCGGTGTGGGTTCTAAGCCCTGTTTAGCTCTCTACCCGGTGTGGGTTCTAAGCCCTGTTGGGATCTCTGCCCGGTGTGGGTTCTAAGCCCTGTTGGGCTCTCTACCCGGTGTGGGTTCTAAGCCCTGTTGGGCTCTCTACCCGGTGTGGGTTCTAAGCCCTGTTGGGCTCTCTACCCGGTGTGGGTTCTAAGCCCTGTTGGGATCTCTGCCCGGTGTGGGTTCTAAGCACTGTTGGGCTCTCTACCCGGTGTAGGTTCTAAGCCCTGTTGGGCTCTCTACCCGGTATTGGTTCTATGTCCTGTTGGGTTCTCTAACTGGTGTGCGTTCCAAGTCCTGTTGGGTCCTCTACCTGGTATGGGTTCAAAGTCCGGTTGGGTCCTCTACCTGGTGTGGGTTCAAAGTCCGGTTGGGTTCTCTATTTGGTATTGGTTCTATGTCCTGTTGGGTTCTCTATCTGGTGTTGGTTCTCTACCTGGTATGGGTTACAAGTCCTGTCGAGTTCTCTTCCTGGTGTGGGTTCTATGTCCTGTCGGGTTCTCTACCTGGTGTGGGTTCCTCCTCCTGGTTCCGTGTCAGAGTGAGGTCTAGAGGTGAGTCGAGGTCAGAACGCTGGGAGCCTGTGGTGGTGGTAAGGCGTGTCTTGGAGGCGTACTCCATGGCAAACTGCCTCACCATCCTCTTCATCAGTTCCTGGGCCACCAGAGGGACGTTAGGGTCTCCACTGGACACCAGCTCTGGACAGACAGCCAATCACAGGTAAACACACTGTCTACGTACATTTATCTCAGCCAATCACAGGTAAGCACACTGTCTACGTACATTTATCTCAGCCAATCACAGGTAAACACACTGTCTAAGTACATTTTTCTTAGCGCCTATAAACCAGGCAGCCAACGATGCTACGTAGCGCTGTTAGCATTAAGAGTGTAAACCAGGTAGCCAACGATGCTACGTAGCGCTGTTATCATTAAGAGTGTAAACCAGGTAGCCAACGATGCTACGTAGCGCTGTTATCATTAAGAGTGTAAACCAGGTAGCCAACGATGCTACGTAGCGCTGTTAGCATTAAGAGTGTAAACCAGGTAGCCATCGATGCTACGTAGCGCTGTTAGCATTAAGGTGTGTAAACCAGGTAGCCAACGATGCTACGTAGCGCTGTTAGCATGAAGAGTGTAAACCAGGTAGCCAACGATGCTACGTAGCGCTGTTAGCATTAAGGTGTGTAAACCAGGTAGCCAACGATGCTACGTAGCGCTGTTAGCATGAAGAGTGTAAACCAGGTAGCCAACGATGCTACGTAGCGCTGTTAGCATTAAGAGTGTAAACCAGGTAGCCAACGATGCTATGTAGCGCTGTTAGCATTAAGAGTGTAAACGCGTCATCTCTGTTCTAGTCGGACGGGGACTCACCTTTCTTATGGAACACAGCCTGGAGGAACCTGTGAGCTGATAGGCTGCTGTCCGAGAGGGAAGGGGCTTGGGAGGGCGTGTCGTCTGAGGGGGAGGCGGCCACCGGGACATGGTCCTATTAGAGGAGGAAGAGACAATGACATCATCGACGCGTCGTAACAACACAAAACCGCAACAACGCCGTAGGGGGCGTTCCTCTGCCCAGACGCCTGCCAGATCTTACAACGTCTGGATCCATATTTTATATATCAGCTAACTGCATCATGATGTCCATGACGCAGTCCATGATGTGGCGTCTGAGCAGCGGAAACACAGTAAACCAATTTCCCTGAGAGAGCTGGAACTAAACTGAAGCGTTTCCCTGAGAGAGCTGGATCTAAACTGAAGCGTTTCCGTGAGAGAGCTGGAACTAAACTGAAGCTTTTCAGTGAGAGAGCTGAAACTAAACTGAAGTGTTTCAGTGAGAGAGCTGGAACTAAACTGAAGCTTTTCCCTGAGAGAGCTGGAACTAAACTGAAGCGTTTCAGTGAGAGAGCTGGAACTAAACTGAAGCTTTTCAGTGAGAGAGCTGGAACTAAACTGAAGCTTTTCCCTGAGAGAGCTGAAACTAAACTGAAGCGTTTCCCTGAGAGAGCTGAAACTAAACTGAAGCGTTTCAGTGAGAGAGCTGGAACTAAACTGAAGCGTTTCAGTGAGAGAGCTGGATCTAAACTGAAGCGTTTCAGTGAGAGAGCTGGAACTAAACTGAAGCGTTTCCCTGAGAGAGCTGGAACTAAACTGAAGCTTTTCCCTGAGAGAGCTGGAACTAAACTGAAGCGTTTCCGTGAGAGAGCTGGAACTAAACTGAAGAGCTGGAACTAAACTGAAGCTTTTCCCTGAGAGAGCTGGAACAAGACTGAAGCTTTTCAGTGAGAGAGCTGGAACTAAACTGAAGCTTTTCAGTGAGAGAGCTGGAACTAAACTGAAGCGTTTCAGTGAGAGAGCTGGAACTAAACTGAAGCTTTTCCCTGAGAGAGCTGGAACTAAACTGAAGCGTTTCCCTGAGAGAGCTGGAACTAAACTGAAGCGTTTCCCTGAGAGAGCTGGAACTAAACTGAAGCTTTTCAGTGAGAGAGCTGGAACTAAACTGAAGCTTTTCAGTGAGAGAGCTGGATCGAAACTGAAGCTTTTCAGTGAGAGAGCTGGAACTAAACTGAAGCTTTTCAGTGAGAGAGCTGGAACTAAACTGAAGCTTTTCAGTGAGAGAGCTGGGAACTAAACTGAAGCTTTTCAGTGAGAGAGCTGAAACTGAAGCTTTTCAGTGAGAGAGCTGGAACTAAACTGAAGCTTTTCAGTGAGAGAGCTGGAACTAACTGAAGCGTTTCCCTGAGAGAGCTGGAACTAAACTGAAGCTTTTCAGTGAGAGAGCTGGAACTAAA
Source organism: Oncorhynchus keta (assembly GCF_023373465.1). Lineage (NCBI taxonomy): Eukaryota > Metazoa > Chordata > Actinopteri > Salmoniformes > Salmonidae > Oncorhynchus > Oncorhynchus keta. Next base: position 117,555 of record NW_026288177.1, read on the forward strand.
CTGAAGCTTTTCAGTGAGAGAGCTGGAACTAAACTGAAGCTTTTCAGTGAGAGAGCTGGAACTAAACTGAAGCTTTTCCCTGAGAGAGCTGGAACTAAATGAAGACAGAAAATAGCAGTCTGTTTGTATCACGGAGCTGAACTTACATTGATGAGCAGGCTGCAGAAGGAACAACTGGCCTTCACTGCCCAGTCCTCTAGCTCCTCGGGTTCACAGTCTGGAAACACACACACACACACACACACACACACACACACACACACACCACACACCACACACCACACGATCATATGTCAAAGACAAGACTCTAACACAAAATACCTGTACGCAAATACACACACACACACACACTGACACTCACCATCAAAAATATTGAGGTCTCTGAGCAGCAACGGGCCATAGATTCCCTCCAGAATGCTCTCGAACCCTGGAATACACATGTAGCCTAGTGGTTAGAGTGTAGAGGAGGTAGGTAGACTAGTGGTTAGAGTGTAGAGGAGGCAGGTAGTCTAGTGGTTAGAGTGTAGAGGAGGTAGGTAGCCTAGTGTTTAGAGTGTAGAGGTGGCAGGTAGCCTAGTGGTTAGAGTGTAGAGGAGGTAGGTAGTCTAGTGGTTAGAGTGCAGAGGAGGCAGGTAGCCTAGTGGTTAGAGTGTAGAGGAGGCAGGTAGCCTAGTGGTTAGAGTGTAGAGGAGGTAGGTAGTCTAGTGGTTAGAGTGTAGAGGAGGTAGGTAGTCTAGTGGTTAGAGTGTAGAGGAGGCAGGTAGCCTAGTGGTTAGAGTGTAGAGGAGGCAGGTAGCCTAGTGGTTAGAGTGTAGAGGAGGCAGGTAGCCTAGTGGTTAGAGTGTAGAGGAGGCAGGTAGCCTAGTGGTTAGAGTGTAGAGGAGGCAGGTAGCCTAGTGGTTAGAGTGTAGAGGAGGCAGGTAGCCTAGTGGTTAGAGTGTAGAGGCGGCAGCGTAGCCTAGTGGTTAGAGTGTAGAGGCGGCAGCGTAGCCTAGTGGTTAGAGTGTAGAGGAGGCAGGTAGACTAGTGGTTAGAGTGTAGAGGAGGCAGGTAGCCTAGTGGTTAGAGTGTAGAGGAGGCAGGTAGTCTAGTGGTTAGAGTGTAGAGGAGGCAGGTAGCCTAGTGGTTAGAGTGTAGAGGAGGCAGGTAGTCTAGTGGTTAGAGTGTAGAGGAGGTAGGTAGCCTAGTGTTTAGAGTGTAGAGGTGGCAGGTAGCCTAGTGGTTAGAGTGTAGAGGAGGTAGGTAGTCTAGTGGTTAGAGTGCAGAGGAGGCAGGTAGCCTAGTGGTTAGAGTGTAGAGGAGGCAGGTAGCCTAGTGGTTAGAGTGTAGAGGAGGTAGGTAGTCTAGTGGTTAGAGTGTAGAGGAGGTAGGTAGTCTAGTGGTTAGAGTGTAGAGGAGGCAGGTAGCCTAGTGGTTAGAGTGTAGAGGAGGCAGGTAGCCTAGTGGTTAGAGTGTAGAGGAGGCAGGTAGCCTAGTGGTTAGAGTGTAGAGGAGGCAGGTAGCCTAGTGGTTAGAGTGTAGAGGAGGCAGGTAGCCTAGTGGTTAGAGTGTAGAGGAGGCAGGTAGCCTAGTGGTTAGAGTGTAGAGGCGGCAGCGTAGCCTAGTGGTTAGAGTGTAGAGGCGGCAGCATAGCCTAGTGGTTAGAGTGTAGAGGAGGCAGGTAGACTAGTGGTTAGAGTGTAGAGGAGGCAGGTAGCCTAGTGGTTAGAGTGTAGAGGAGGCAGGTAGTCTAGTGGTTAGAGTGTAGAGGAGGCAGGTAGCCTAGTGGTTAGAGTGTAGAGGAGGCAGGTGTGGTTAGAGTGTAGAGGAGGTAGGTAGACTATTGGTTAGAGTGTAGAGGAGGCTGGTAGACTAGTGGTTAGAGTGTAGAGGAGGTAGGTAGTCTAGTGGTTAGAGTGTAGGTAGACTAGTGGTTAGAGAGGAGGCAGGTAGACTAGTGGTTAGAGTGTAGAGGAGGTAGGTGTGGTTAGAGTGTAGAGGAGGTAGGTAGACTAGTGGTTAGAGTGTAGAGGAGGCAGGTAGTCTAGTGGTTAGAGGAGGCAGGTAGTCTAGTGGTTAGAGGAGGCAGGTAGACTAGTGGTTAGAGTGTAGAGGAGGTAGGTAGCCTAGTGGTTAGAGTGTAGAGGAGGCAGGTAGCCTAGTGGTTAGAGTGTAGAGGAGGCAGGTAGACTAGTGGTTAGAGTGTAGAGGAGGCAGGTAGACTAGTGGTTAGAGTGTAGAGGAGGCAGGTGTGGTTAGAGTGTAGAGGAGGTAGGTAGACTAGTGGTTAGAGTGTAGAGGAGGTAGGTAGTCTAGTGGTTAGAGTGTAGAGGAGGTAGGTAGTCTAGTGGTTAGAGTGTAGAGGAGGCAGGTAGACTAGTGGTTAGAGTGTAGAGGAGGCAGGTGTGGTTAGAGTGTAGAGGAGGCTGGTAGACTAGTGGTTAGAGTGTAGAGGAGGTAGGTAGTCTAGTGGTTAGAGTGTAGAGGAGGTAGGTAGTCTAGTGGTTAGAGTGTAGAGGAGGCAGGTAGACTAGTGGTTAGAGTGTAGAGGAGGCAGGTAGTCTAGTGGTTAGAGGAGGCAAGTAGACTAGTGGTTAGAGTGTAGAGGAGGTAGGTAGCCTAGTGGTTAGAGTGTAGAGGAGGCAGGTAGACTAGTGGTTAGAGTGTAGAGGAGGCAGGTAGACTAGTGGTTAGAGTGTAGAGGAGGCAGGTAGACTAGTGGTTAGAGTGTAGAGGAGGCAGGTAGCCTAGTGGTTAGAGTGTAGAGGAGGCAGGTAGTCTAGTGGTTAGAGTGTAGAGGAGGCAGGTAGTCTAGTGGTTAGAGTGTAGAGGAGGCAGGTGTGGTTAGAGTGTAGAGGAGGTAGGTAGACTAGTGGTTAGAGTGTAGAGGAGGCTGGTAGACTAGTGGTTAGAGTGTAGAGGAGGCAGGTAGACTAGTGGTTAGAGTGTAGAGGAGGCAGGTAGCCTAGTGGTTAGAGTGTAGAGGAGGCAGGTAGTCTAGTGGTTAGAGTGTAGAGGAGGCAGGTAGACTAGTGGTTAGAGTGTAGAGGAGGCAGGTAGTCTAGTGGTTAGAGTGTAGAGGAGGCAGGTGTGGTTAGAGTGTAGAGGAGGCAGGTGTGGTTAGAGTGTAGAGGAGGCTGGTAGACTAGTGGTTAGAGTGTAGAGGAGGTAGGTAGTCTAGTGGTTAGAGTGTAGAGGAGGCAGGTAGACTAGTGGTTAGAGTGTAGAGGAGGCAGGTAGTCTAGTGGTTAGAGGAGGCAAGTAGACTAGTGGTTAGAGTGTAGAGGAGGTAGGTAGCCTAGTGGTTAGAGTGTAGAGGAGGCAGGTAGACTAGTGGTTAGAGTGTAGAGGAGGCAGGTAGACTAGTGGTTAGAGTGTAGAGGAGGCAGGTAGACTAGTGGTTAGAGTGTAGAGGAGGCAGGTAGCCTAGTGGTTAGAGTGTAGAGGAGGTAGGGTAGACTAGTGGTTAGAGTGTAGAGGAGGCAGGTAGCCTAGTGGTTAGAGTGTAGAGGAGGCAGGTAGTCTAGTGGTTAGAGTGTAGAGGAGGCAGGTAGTCTAGTGGTTAGAGTGTAGAGGAGGCAGGTAGCCTAGTGGTTAGAGGAGGCAGGTAGCCTAGTGGTTAGAGTGTAGAGGAGGCAGGTAGCCTAGTGGTTAGAATGTAGAGGAGGCAGGTAGATACAGAACAACAAGACTGAACGACTGGGTCACGTCCACAGATACAGAACAACAAGACTGAACGACTGGGTCACGTCCCTAGATACAGAACAAAAAGACTGAACGACTGGGTCACGTCCCTAGATACAGAACAACAAGACTGAACGACTGGGTCACGTCCCTAGATACAGAACAACAAGACTGAACGACTGGGTCACGTCCCTAGATACAGAACAACAAGACTGAACGACTGGGTCGCGTCTCTGGCAACTGAACCAATAGAACGACCGACCAGCCGGCTTGGGGAGCAACCCTAGATTTGTAGACTACATCCAGTTTGCTGAGTGTTGGGGGCTATTTTGTAAATAACATCGCCAAAGTCGAGGATCGGTAGGATAGTCCGTTTTACGAGGGTATGTTTGGCAGCATGAGTGAAGGAGGCTTTGTTTGCAAAATAGGAAGCCGATTCTAGATTTAATTTTGGATTGCAGATGCTTAATGTGAGTCTGGAAGGAGAGTTTACAGTCTAACCAGACACCCAGGTATTTGTAGTTGTCCACATATTCTAGGTCAGAACCGTCCAGAGTAGTGATGCTGGACGGGCGGGCAGGTGCGGGCAGCGATCGGTTGAAGAGCATGCATTTAGTTTTACTTGCATTTAAAAGCAGTTGGAGGGCACGGACGGAGAGTTGTATGGCATTGAAGCTCGTCTGGAGGTTAGTTAACATAGTGTCCAAAGAAAGGCCAGATGTATACAGAATGGTGTCGTCTGCGTAGAGGTGGATCAGGGACTCACCAGCAGCAAGAGCAACATCGTTGATGTATACAGAGAAAAGAGTCGGCCCGAGAACTGAACCGTGTGGTACCCCCATAGAGACTGCCAGAGGTCCAGACAACATGCTCTCTGATTTGACACACTGAACTCTATCTAAGAAGTAGTTGATGAACCAGGCGAGGCAGTCATTTGAGAAACCAAGGCTGTTGAGTCTGCCGATAAGAATATGGTGATTGACAGAGTCGAAAGCCTTGGCCAGGTCGATGAAGACGGCTGCACAGTACTGTCTTTTGTCGATGGCGGTTATGATATCGTTTAGTACCTTGAGCGTGGCTGAGGTGCACCCATGACCGGCTCGGAAACCAGGTTGCACAGAGAAGGTACGGTGGGATTCGAGATGGTCAGTGACCTGTTTGTTAACTTGGCTTTCGAAGACCTTAGAAAGGCAGGGCAGTATAGATTTAGGTCTATAACAGTTTGGAGTCTAGAGGCAGGGCAGGATGGGCACTGTAACAGTTTGGGTCTAGAGGCAGGGCAGGATGGGTACTGTAACAGTTTGGGTCTAGAGGCAGGGCAGGATGGGCACTGTAACAGTTTGGGTCTAGAGGCAGGGCAGGATGGATATAGGTCTGTAACAGTTTGGGTCTAGAGGCAGGGCAGGATGGATACTGTAACAGTTTGGGTCTAGAGGCAGGGCAGGATGGGTACTGTAACAGTTTGGGTCTAGAGGCAGGGCAGGATGGGTACTGTAACAGTTTGGGTCTAGAGGCAGAGCAGGATGGGTACTGTAACAGTTTGGGTCTAGAGGCAGGGCAGGATGGGTACTGTAACAGTTTGGGTCTAGAGGCAGGGCAGGATGGGTACTGTAACAGTTTGGGTCTAGAGGCAGGGCAGGATGGGTACTGTAACAGTTTGGGTCTAGAGGCAGGGCAGGATGGGTACTGTAACAGTTTGGGTCTAGAGGCAGGGCAGCATGGGTACTGTAACAGTTTGGGTCTAGAGGCAGGGCAGGATGGGTACTGTAACAGTTTGGGTCTAGAGGCAGGGCAGGATGGGTACTGTAACAGTTTGGGTCTAGAGGCAGGGCAGGATGGGTACTGTAACAGTTTGGGTCTAGAGGCAGGGCAGGATGGGTACTGTAACAGTTTGGGTCTAGAGGCAGGGCAGGATGGATACTGTAACAGTTTGGGTCTAGAGGCAGGGCAGGATGGGTACTGTAACAGTTTGGGTCTAGAGGCAGGGCAGGATGGATACTGTAACAGTTTGGGTCTAGAGGCAGGGCAGGATGGGTACTGTAACAGTTTGGGTCTAGAGGCAGGGCAGGATGGGTACTGTAACAGTTTGGGTCTAGAGGCAGGGCAGCATGGGTACTGTAACAGTTTGGGTCTAGAGGCAGGGCAGGATGGGTACTGTAACAGTTTGGGTCTAGAGGCAGGGCAGCATGGGTACTGTAACAGTTTGGGTCTAGAGGCAGGGCAGGATGGGTACTGTAACAGTTTGGGTCTAGAGGCAGGGCAGCATGGGTACTGTAACAGTTTGGGTCTAGAGGCAGGGCAGGATGGGTACTGTAACAGTTTGGGTCTAGAGGCAGGGCAGGATGGGTACTGTAACAGTTTGGGTCTAGAGGCAGGGCAGGATGGGTACTGTAACAGTTTGGGTCTAGAGGCAGGGCAGGATGGATATAGGTCTGTAACAGTTTGGGTCTAGCGGCAGGGCAGGATGGGTACTGTAACAGTTTGGGTCTAGAGGCAGGGCAGGATGGGTACTGTAACAGTTTGGGTCTAGAGGCAGGGCAGGATGGGTACTGTAACAGTTTGGGTCTAGAGGCAGGGCAGGATGGGTACTGTAACAGTTTGGGTCTAGAGGCAGAGCAGGATGGGTACTGTAACAGTTTGGGTCTAGAGGCAGAGCAGGATGGGTACTGTTGTGGTCTAGAGTGTCTCTCCCTTTGAAGAGAACTTCAGTTTGTTGTTGTTGTTGTTGTTGTTGTTGTCACCTTGTTGTTATTATGAAATGATTAAATGGACATGTTTAGTTAACTGTCAGTTATCAAAAACTATTATTATTAAAACGCATTATATTATTATCAAAACGCATTATATCAGATTAGGCTACAAGTTAAACATAAAATAAATAAATAAACAAATGAAACAAACACCGGCTGTTGTTGACAAGCCTCAGTTCATATTATTTCCTACTTAATGAAGTGATTGAAATGACCTTCATCCTCAATAGTCTATTCCAGCAGACTACCGGGGGGAACAAGCATCTCAACAACAACAACCACAACAACAGCAACAACAACAACAACAACAACGACAACAGCAACAACATCAACAGCAACAACATCAACAACAACAGCAACACCAACAGCAACAACATCAACAACAGCAGCAACAACAACAACAACAACAACAGCAACAGCAACAACAACAACAGCAACAACAGCAACAACAACAACAACAACAACAACAGCAGCAACAACAGCAGCAACAACAACAACACCAACACCAACAGCAACAGCAACAACAACAGCAGCAACAACAGCAACAACACCAACACCAACACCAACAACAACAGCAACAGCAACAACAACAACAGCAACACCAACACCAACACCAACACCAACACCAACAGCAACAACAACAACAACAACAACAACAACAACAACAACAACAACAGCAGCAGCAACAGCAACAACAACAACAACAACAACAACAACAACAACAACAACAACAACAACAACAACACCTCACTACTCATGTTTAATACATTTGTCTGTTAATTGGAACCATTCAAGCTGCTAAAACCATTCAGTTTACATCTTGACTACTGCAGACTATCTGAAATGAGAGGTGGGCCTCGTGTGTGTGTGTGTGTGTGTGTGTGTGTGTGTGTGTGTGTGTGTGTGTGTGTGTGTGTGTGAGAGCCTGTGTGTGTGTGTGTGAGCCTGTGTGTGTGTCTCTGAAATAAGATGCAGGCCGTGTGTGTGTGTGTGTGTGCGTGTGCGTGTGCGTGTGTGTGTGTGTGTGTGTGTGTGTGTCATGTGTTGTCTACGCCTATTAAAATGACAAGTCAAACACGTTATAGCTAGTTATAGTAACCATAACAAACATGGCAGCTAGTTATAGTAACCATAACAAACACGGCAGCTAGTTATAGTAACCATAACAAACACGGCAGCTAGTTATAGTAACCATAACAAACACGGTATAGCTAGTTATAGTAACCATAACAAACACGTTATAGCTAGTTATAGTAACCATAACAAACATGGCAGCTAGTTATAGTAACCATAACAAACACGTTATAGTAACCATAACAAACACGTTATAGCTAGTTATAGGAACATAACAAACACGGTATAGCTAGTTATAGTAACCATAACAAACACGTTATAGCTAGTTATAGTAACCATAACAAACACGGCAGCTAGTTATCGTAACCATAACAAACATGGCAGCTAGTTATAGTAACCATAACAAACACGTTATAGCTAGTTATAGTAACCATAACAAACACGGCAGCTAGTTATAGTAACCATAACAAACACGGCAGCTAGTTATAGTAACCATAACAAACACGGTATAGCTAGTTATAGTAACCACAACAAACACGTTATAGCTAGTTATAGTAACCATAACAAACACGGCAGCTAGTTATAGTAACCACAACAAACACGTTATAGCTAGTTATAGTAACCATAACAAACACGTTATAGTAACCATAACAAACACGTTATAGCTAGTTATAGTAACCATAACAAACACGGCACAGCTAGTTATAGTAACCATAACAAACACGGCAGCTAGTTATAGTAACCATAACAAACACGGCAGCTAGTTATAGTAACCATAACAAACACGGTATAGCTAGTTATAGTAACCATAACAAACACGTTATAGCTAGTTATAGTAACCATAACAAACATGGCAGCGAGTTATAGTAACCATAACAAACACGTTATAGCTAGTTATAGTAACCATAACAAACACGTTATAGTAACCATAACAAACACGTTATAGCTAGTTATAGTAACATAACAAACACGGTATAGCTAGTTATAGTAACCATAACAAACACGTTATAGCTAGTTATAGTAACCATAACAAACACGTTATAGCTAGTTATAGTAACATAACAAACACGGTATAGCTAGTTATAGTAACCATAACAAACACGTTATAGCTAGTTATAGTAACCATAACAAACACGGCAGCTAGTTATAGTAACATAACAAACACGTTATAGCTAGTTATAGTAACCATAACAAACACGGCAGCTAGTTATAGTAACCACAACAAACACGTTATAGCTAGTTATAGTAACCATAACAAACACGGCAGCTAGTTATAGTAACATAACAAACACGTTATAGCTAGTTATAGTAACCATAACAAACACGGTATAGCTAGTTATAGTAACCATAACAAACACGGCAGCTAGTTATAGTAACCACAACAAACACGTTATAGCTAGTTATAGTAACCATAACAAACACGTTATAGTAACCATAACAAACACGTTATAGTAACCATAACAAACACGTTATAGCTAGTTATAGTAACCACAACAAACACGTTATAGCTAGTTATAGTAACCATAACAAACACGTTATAGTAACCATAACAAACACGTTATAGTAACATAACAAACACGGTATAGCTAGTTATAGTAACCATAACAAACACGTTATAGCTAGTTATAGTAACCATAACAAACACGTTATAGCTAGTTATAGTAACATAACAAACACGGTATAGCTAGTTATAGTAACCATAACAAACACGTTATAGCTAGTTATAGTAACCATAACAAACACGGCAGCTAGTTATAGTAACATAACAAACACGTTATAGCTAGTTATAGTAACCATAACAAACACGGCAGCTAGTTATAGTAACCACAACAAACACGTTATAGCTAGTTATAGTAACCATAACAAACACGGCAGCTAGTTATAGTAACATAACAAACACGTTATAGCTAGTTATAGTAACCATAACAAACACGGTATAGCTAGTTATAGTAACCATAACAAACACGGCAGCTAGTTATAGTAACCACAACAAACACGTTATAGCTAGTTATAGTAACCATAACAAACACGTTATAGTAACCATAACAAACACGTTATAGTAACATAACAAACACGGTATAGCTAGTTATAGTAACCATAACAAACACGTTATAGCTAGTTATAGTAACCATAACAAACACGTTATAGCTAGTTATAGTAACATAACAAACACGGTATAGCTAGTTATAGTAACCATAACAAACACGACAGCTAGTTATAGTAACATAACAAACACGTTATAGCTAGTTATAGTAACCATAACAAACATGGCAGCTAGTTATAGTAACCACAACAAACACGTTATAGCTACTTATAGTAACCATAACAAACACGTTATAGCTAGTTATAGTAACCATAACAAACACGGCAGCTAGTTATAGTAACATAACAAACACGGTATAGCTAGTTATAGTAACCACAACAAACACGTTATAGCTAGTTATAGTAACCATAACAAACACGGCAGCTAGTTATAATAACCACAACAAACACGGCAGCTAGTTATAGTAACCATAACAAACACGGTATAGCTAGTTATAGTAACATAACAAACACGGTATAGCTAGATATAGTAACCATAACAAACACTGCAGCTAGTTATAGTAACCATAACAAACACGGCAGCTAGTTATAGTAACCATAACAAACATGGCAGCTAGTTATAGTAACCATAACAAACATGGCAGCTAGTTATAGTAACCATAACAAACACGTTATAGCTAGTTATAGTAACCATAACAAACACGGCAGCTAGTTATAGTAACCATAACAAACACGTTATAGCTAGTTATAGTAACCATAACAAACACGCTATAGCTAGTTATAGTAACATAACAAACACGACAGCTAGTTATAGTAACCATAACAAACACGGCAGCTAGTTATAGTAACCATAACAAACACGTTATAGCTAGTTATAGTAACCATAACAAACACGTTATAGCTAGTTATAGTAACCATAACAAACACGGCAGCTAGTTATAGTAACCATAACAAACACGTTATAGCTAGTTATAGTAACCATAACAAACACGGCAGCTAGTTATAGTAACCATAACAAACACGTTATAGTAACCATAACAAACACGTTATAGCTAGTTATAGTAACCATAACAAACACGTTATAGCTAGTTATAGTAACCATAACAAACACGGTATAGCTAGTTATAGTAACCATAACAAACACGGTATAGCTAGTTATAGTAACCACAACAAACACGGTATAGCTAGTTATAGTAACCATAACAAACACGGCAGCTAGTTATAGTAACATAACAAACACGGCAGCTAGTTATAGTAACCATAACAAACACGGCAGCTAGTTATAGTAACATAACAAACACGGCATAGCTAGTTATAGTAACCATAACAAACACGGCAGCTAGTTATAGTAACCATAACAAACACGGCAGCTAGTTATAGTAACATAACAAACACGGCATAGCTAGTTATAGTAACCATAACAAACACGGTATAGCTAGTTATAGTAACCATAACAAACACGGCAGCTAGTTATAGTAACATAACAAACACGGCAGCTAGTTATAGTAACCATAACAAACACGGCAGCTAGTTATAGTAACATAACAAACACGGCATAGCTAGTTATAGTAACCATAACAAACACGGTATAGCTAGTTATAGTAACATAACAAACACGGCAGCTAGTTATAGTAACCATAACAAACACGTTATAGCTAGTTATAGTAACCATAACAAACACATTATAGCTAGTTATAGTAACCATAACAAACACGTTATAGCTAGTTATAGTAACCATAACAAACACGTTATAGCTAGTTATAGTAACCATAACAAACACGTTATAGCTAGTTATAGTAACCATAACAAACACGGTATAGCTAGTTATAGTAACCATAATAAACACGGTATAGCTAGTTATAGTAACCATAACAAACACGGTACAGCTAGTTATAGTAACCATAACAAACACAGTATAGCTAGTTATAGTAACCATAACAAACACGGTACAGCTAGTTATAGTAACCATAACAAACACAGTATAGCTAGTTATAGTAACCATAACAAACACGGCAGCTAGTTATAATAACCATAACAAACACGGCAGCTAGTTATAGTAACCATAACAAACACAGTATAGCTAGTTATAGTAACCATAACAAACACGGCAGCTAGTTATAGTAACCATAACAAACACGTTATAGCTAGTTATAGTAACCATAACAAACACATTATAGCTAGTTATAGTAACCATAACAAACACGTTATAGCTAGTTATAGTAACCATAACAAACACGTTATAGCTAGTTATAGTAACCATAACAAACACGTTATAGCTAGTTATAGTAACCATAACAAACACAGTATAGCTAGTTATAGTAACCATAACAAACACAGTATAGCTAGTTATAGTAACCATAACAAACACGGTATAGCTAGTTATAGTAACCATAACAAACACGGTATAGCTAGATATAGTAACCACAACAAACACGTTATAGCTAGTTATAGTAACCATAACAAACACATTATAGCTAGTTATAGTAACCATAACAAACACGACAGCTAGTTATAGTAACATAACAAACACGTTATAGCTAGTTATAGTAACCATAACAAACACGGTATGGCTAGTTATAGTAACCATAACAAACACGTTATAGTAACCATAACAAACACGGCAGCTAGTTATAGTAACCATAACAAACACAGTATAGCTAGTTATAGTAACCATAACAAACACGGCAGCTAGTTATAGTAACCATAACAAACACGTTATAGCTAGTTATAGTAACCATAACAAACACATTATAGCTAGTTATAGTAACCATAACAAACACGTTATAGCTAGTTATAGTAACCATAACAAACACGTTATAGCTAGTTATAGTAACCATAACAAACACGTTATAGCTAGTTATAGTAACCATAACAAACAAGGCAGCTAGTTATAGTAACCATAACAAACACAGTATAGCTAGTTATAGTAACCATAACAAACACGGTATAGCTAGTTATAGTAACCATAACAAACACGGTATAGCTAGATATAGTAACCACAACAAACACGTTATAGCTAGTTATAGTAACCATAACAAACACATTATAGCTAGTTATAGTAACCATAACAAACACGACAGCTAGTTATAGTAACATAACAAACACGTTATAGCTAGTTATAGTAACCATAACAAACACGGTATGGCTAGTTATAGTAACCATAACAAACACGTTATAGTAACCATAACAAACACGTTATAGTAACCATAACAAACACGGTACAGCTAGTTATAGGAACATAACAAACACGGTATAGCTAGTTATAGTAACCATAACAAACACGGTATAGCTAGATATAGTAACCACAACAAACACGGCATAGCTAGTTATAGTAACCATAACAAACACGGCATAGCTAGTTAAGCTAATCCAACTAGCTTGTTAGCTGCTAGAAATCATGGACTTCTACGAGGTGTTTTTACAGGGACATTGGAAACAGACAAGACAAAGAGAAACAGAGTCAACAGAAAACGGACATGTTAAACTACCTGCTGTTATTAAAGACAGCTTGTAAAGGCATTTGGCATTAGCGGCTAACGTCAGTTACCTGCTGTTGTAAAGGCATTTAGCATTAGCGGCTAACGTCAGTTACCTGCTGTTGTAAAGGCATTTAGCATTAGCGGCTAACGTCAGTTACCTGCTGTTGTAAAGGCATTTAGCATTAGCGGCTAACGTCAGTTACCTGCTGTTGTAAAGGTATTTAGCATTAGCGGCTAACGTCAGTTACCTGCTGTTGTTAAAGGCATTTAGTTAAAGGCTAACGTCAGTTAGCTGTTGTTAAAGGCATTTATTAGCGGCTAACGTCAGTTACCTGCTGTTGTAAAGGTATTTAGCATTAGCGGCTAACGTCAGTTACCTGCTGTTATTAAAGGCATTTAGCATTAGCGGCTAACGTCAGTTACCTGCTGTTATTAAAGGCATTTAGCATTAGCGGCTAACGTCAGTTACCTGCTGTTATTAAAGGCATTTAGCATTAGCGGCTAACGTCAGTTACCTGCTGTTATTAAAGGCATTTAGCATTAGCGGCTAACGTCAGTTACCTGCTGTTATTAAAGGCATTTAGCATTAGCGGCTAACGTTACAGCTAAACCGGGTTTAACTCATGTTGTGGATCTTTCCCTAGTTGTACTTTGGGGATGTAAAATCGCGTGCAAGTTCAAAAGGCCATTTAAAAAAAGATGCCTCGGTTTCTTCTTACCGACGCAGTTGATCAGTTTGTGCCGCCAGGTATCGAGTTCCCGCTTGAATCCGTTCCTTTCTACGGTGCATTTGGAGCTGCGGCACCGGGCAGCCATTCTGTCTGCCTCCTCCTTTCACCCTGCTCGGTCTCTCTTTGCGTCACCAGGAGTCAACCTCCGCTCATCACGACTGACCTCTCTCTCTCTCTCTCTCTCTCTCTCTCCCCTCTCTTTCTCTCCCTCTCTTTCTCTCCCTGTCCCCCTCCCTCTCTTTCTCTCCCTCTCTTTCTCTCCCTGTCCCCCTCCCTCTCTCTCTCTCTGTCCCCCTCCCTCTCTCTCTCTCTGTCCCCCTCCCTCTCTCTCTCTCTGTCCCCCTCCCCCTCTCTCTCTCTCTGTCCCCCTCCCTCTCTCTCTCTCTGTCCCCCTCCCTCTCTCTCTCTCTGTCCCCCTCCCTCTCTCTCTCTCTGTCTCTCTCTCTCTCTCTCTCTCTCTCTCTCTCTCCTCTCTCCCTGTCTCTCCCTCTCTCCCTGTCTCCCTGTCTCTCCCTCTCTCCCTCTTTCTCTCTCTCTCTCTCTCTCTCTCTCAATTCAAGTTTAATGTATGGGGCTTTACTGGCATGGTGAAACATATGTTTACATTGCGATGCAATAAACAAAATGAACAGTAAACATTACACTCACAAAAGTTCCAAAAGAATAAAGACATTTCAAATGTCATATTATGTGCAAATAGTTGATATACAAAAGGAAAAATAAATTAACATAAATATGGGTTTTTATTTACAATGTTGTTTGTTCTTCACTGGTTGCCCTTTTCTTGTGGCAACAGGTCACAAATCTTGCTGCTGTGATGGCACTCTCATTTAGAATTGCGACCTGGCCAAGATAAAGTGAAGCAGTTATCGACACATACAACAACACAGAGTTACACATGGAGTAAAACAAACATACAGTCAATAATACAGTAGAAAAATAAGTCTATATACAATATGAGCAAATGAGGTGAGATAAGGCCATGGTGGCAAAGTAAATACAATACAGCTGTAACGATATTCTTCGTCCTCCTCTGTCGTGAACAACGTGAACTTAACGAAAACCAAAACAGTCCTGAAATGTGCAGAAAACACTAGACAGTCCTGAAAGGTGCAGAAAACACTAGACAGTCCTGAAAGGTGCAGAAAACACTAGACAGTCCTGAAAGGTGCAGAAAACACTAGACAGTCCTGAAAGGTGCAGAAAACACTAGACGGTCCTGAAAGGTGCAGAAAACACTAGACGGTCCTGAAAGGTGCAGAAAACACTAGACGGTCCTGAAAGGTGCAGAAAACACTAGACGGTCCTGAAAGGTGCAGAAAACACTAGACAGTCCTGAAAGGTGCAGAAAACACTAGACAGTCCTGAAAGGTGCAGAAAACACTAGACGGTCCTGTAAGGTGCAGAAAACACTAGACAGTCCTGAAAGGTGCAGAAAACACTAGACAGTCCTGTAAGGTGCAGAAAACACTAGACAGTCCTGTAAGGTGCAGAAAACACTAGACAGTCCTGTAAGGTGCAGAAAACACTAGACGGTCCTGTAAGGTGCAGAAAACACTAGACAGTCCTGAAAGGTGCAGAAAACACTAGACAGTCCTGAAAGGTGCAGAAAACACTAGACAGTCCTGAAAGGTGCAGAAAACACTAGACGGTCCTGAAAGGTGCAGAAAACACTAGACGGTCCTGTAAGGTGCAGAAAACACTAGACGGTCCTGTAAGGTGCAGAAAACACTAGACGGTCCTGTAAGGTGCAGAAAACACTAGACAGTCCTGAAAGGTGCAGAAAACACTAGACGGTCCTGTAAGGTGCAGAAAACACTAGACGGTCCTGTAAGGTGCAGAAAACACTAGACGGTCCTGTAAGGTGCAGAAAACACTAGACAGTCCTGAAAGGTGCAGAAAACACTAGACGGTCCTGTAAGGTGCAGAAAACACTAGACGGTCCTGAAAGGTGCAGAAAACACTAGACGGTCCTGTAAGGTGCAGAAAACACTAGACGGTCCTGTAAGGTGCAGAAAACACTAGACAGTCCTGAAAGGTGCAGAAAACACTAGACAGTCCTGAAAGGTGCAGAAAACACTAGACAGTCCTGAAAGGTGCAGAAAACACTAGACGGTCCTGAAAGGTGCAGAAAACACTAGACGGTCCTGAAAGGTGCAGAAAACACTAGACAGTCCTGAAAGGTGCAGAAAACACTAGACAGTCCTGAAAGGTGCAGAAAACACTAGACGGTCCTGTAAGGTGCAGAAAACACTAGACAGTCCTGAAAGGTGCAGAAAACACTAGACGGTCCTGTAAGGTGCAGAAAACACTAGACGGTCAGAAAACACTAGACAGTCCTGAAAGGTGCAGAAAACACTAGACGGT
Organism: Oncorhynchus keta; assembly: GCF_023373465.1. Taxonomy (NCBI): domain Eukaryota; kingdom Metazoa; phylum Chordata; class Actinopteri; order Salmoniformes; family Salmonidae; genus Oncorhynchus; species Oncorhynchus keta. The sequence goes on from NW_026288177.1 coordinate 133,662, forward strand.
CCTGAAAGGTGCAGAAAACACTAGACGGTCCTGAAAGGTGCAGAAAACACTAGACAGTCCTGAAAGGTGCAGAAAACACTAGACGGTCCTGAAAGGTGCAGAAAACACTAGACGGTCCTGAAAGGTGCAGAAAACACTAGACAGTCCTGAAAGGTGCAGAAAACACTAGACAGTCCTGAAAGGTGCAGAAAACACTAGACGGTCCTGTAAGGTGCAGAAAACACTAGACAGTCCTGAAAGGTGCAGAAAACACTAGACGGTCCTGTAAGGTGCAGAAAACACTAGACGGTCAGAAAACACTAGACAGTCCTGAAAGGTGCAGAAAACACTAGACAGTCCTGAAAGGTGCAGAAAACACTAGACAGTCCTGAAAGGTGCAGCAAACACTAGACAGTCCTGAAAGGTGCAGAAAACACTAGACGGTCCTGAAAGGTGCAGAAAACACTAGACGGTCCTGAAAGGTGCAGAAAACACTAGACAGTCCTGTAAGGTGCAGAAAACACTAGACAGTCCTGAAAGGTGCAGAAAACACTAGACGGTCCTGAAAGGTGCAGAAAACACTAGACAGTCCTGTAAGGTGCAGAAAACACTAGACAGTCCTGTAAGGTGCAGAAAACACTAGACGGTCCTGAAAGGTGCAGAAAACACTAGACAGTCCTGAAAGGTGCAGAAAACACTAGACAGTCCTGAAAGGTGCAGAAAACACTAGACAGTCCTGAAAGGTGCAGAAAACACTAAACAGTCCTGAAAGGTGCAGAAAACACTAAACAGTCCTGAAAGATGCAGAAAACACTAGACAGTCCTGAAAGGTGCAGAAAACACTAGACGGTCCTGAAAGGTGCAGAAAACATTAGACAGTCCTGAAAGGTGCAGAAAACACTAGACGGTCCTGAAAGGTGCAGAAAACACTAGACAGTCCTGAAAGGTGCAGAAAACACTAGACAGTCCTGTAAGGTGCAGAAAACACTAAACAGTCCTGAAAGGTGCAGAAAACACTAGAAAGTCCTGAAAGGTGCAGAAAACACGAGACAGTCCTGAAAGGTGCAGAAAACACTAGACAGTCCTGAAAGGTTCAGAACACTAGACGGTCCTGAAAGGTGCAGAAAACACTAGACAGTCCTGAAAGGTTCAGAAAACACTAGACAGTCCTGAAAGGTGCAGAAAACACTAGATGGTCAGAAAACACTAGACAGTCCTGAAAGGTGCAGAACTCTAGACAGTCCCGAAAGGTGCAGAAAACACTAGACAGTCCTGAAAGGTGCAGAAAACACTAGACGGTCCTGAAAGGTGCAGAAAACACTAGACAGTCCTGAAAGGTGCAGAAAACACTAGACAGTCCTGTAAGGTGCAGAAAACACTAGACGGTCCTGAAAGGTGCAGAAAACACTAGACAGAAAAATAATAACCCACAACCCACAGGTGGGAAAAGGCTACCTAAATATGATTCTCAATCAGAGATAACTAACGACACCTGCCTCTGATTGAGAACCATACCAGGCCAAACACATAAACACAACATAGAACAAAGAACATAGACAACCCACCCCAACTCCCTGACCAAACTAAAACAACAACATAACAAAGGAACTAAGGTCAGAACGTGACAGTACCCCCCTCCCACATAGTTCACCTGGATCCAGTCCACTTTGTTCCACTGGTCAACTAATCATCCAAACCTCTGATTAGTGAATCAGGTGTGCTGGTGGTGGAATACATGATATGAACTCGTTAGGGGAGGACATGTTTGAGAAGGGAAAGACTAAATAGACTTTTCTGACCAACATCCCATTGACAGCCCGTCTGGCCAAAACCTAAAACTGACCCTAACCTTAACCCTAACCTTAACCCTAACCTTAACCTTAACCCTAACCTTAACCCTAACCTTAACCCTAACCCTAACCTTAACCCTAACCTTAACCCTAACCTTAACCCTAACCTTAACCCTAACCCTAACCTTAACCCTAACCTTAACCCTAACCTTAACCCTAACCTTAACCCTAACCTTAACCCTAACCCTAACCCTAACCTTAACCCTAACCTTAACCTTAACCTTAACCTTAACCCTAACCTTAACCCTAACCTTAACCCTAACCCTAACCTTAACCCTAACCTTAACCTTAACCTTAACCCTAACCCTAACCTTAACCCTAACCTTAACCTTAACCCTAACCTTAACCCTAACATTAACGCTAACATTAACCCTAACCTTAACCCTAACCTTAACCCTAACCCTAACCTTAACCTTAACCTTAACCCTAACCTTAACCCTAACCTTAACCTTAACCCTAACCTTAATCTTAACCTTAACCTTAACCAAACCCTTAAGCCTTAAAGGTGGTCTCATCATCATCAGACTGTAGTTTCTCCCTGTTTCTAGTAAACCTCCTCTCATCATGGGTGTGATTCAGACTGTAGTTTCTCCCTGTGTCCAGTAAACCTCCTCTCATCATGGGTGGGATTCAGACTGTAGTTTCTCCCTGTGTGTCTAGTAAACCTCCTCTCATCATGGGTGTGATTCAGACTGTAGTTTCTCCCTGTGTGTCCAGTAAACCTCCTCTCATCATGGGTGTGATTCAGACTGTAGTTTCTCCCTGTGTGTCCAGTAAACCACCTCTCATCATGGGTGTGATTCAGACTGTAGTTTCTCCCTGTGTGTCTAGTAAACCTCTCATCATGGGTGTGATTCAGACTGTAGTTTCTCCCTGTGTGTCCAGTAAACCTCTCATCATGGGTGTGATTCAGACTGTAGTTTTTCCCTGTGTGTCCAGTAAACCTCTCATCATGGGTGTGATTCAGACTGTAGTTTCTCCCTGTGTGTCCAGTAAACCTCTCATCATGGGTGTGATTCAGACTGTAGTTTCTCCCTGTGTCCAGTAAACCTCCTCTCATCATGGGTGTGATTCAGACTGTAGTTTCTCCCTGTGTGTCCAGTAAACCTCTCATCATGGGTGTGATTCAGACTGTAGTTTTTCCCGATGTGTCTAGTAAACCTCCTCTCATCATGGGTGTGATTCAGACTGTAGTTTCTCCCTGTGTCCAGTAAACCTCCTCTCATCATGGGTGTGATTCAGACTGTAGTTTCTCCCTGTGTGTCCAGTAAACCTCTCATCATGGGTGTGATTCAGACTGTAGTTTTTCCCGATGTGTCTAGTAAACCTCCTCTCATCATGGGTGTGATTCAGACTGTAGTTTCTCCCTGTGTGTCCAGTAAACCTCCTCTCATCATGGGTGTGATTCAGACTGTAGTTTCTCCCTGTGTGTCCAGTAAACCTCCTCTCATCATGGGTGTGATTCAGACTGTAGTTTCTCCCTGTATGTCCAGTAAACCTCCTCTCGTCATGGGTGTGATTCAGACTGTAGTTTCTCCCTGTTTGTCTAGTAAACCTCCTTTCATCAAGGGTGGGATTCAGACTGTAGTTTCTCCCTGTGTGTCTAGTAAACCTCCTCTCATCATGGGTGTGATTCAGACTGTAGTTTCTCCCTGTGTGTCCAGTAAACCATCTCTCATCATGGGTGTGATTCAGACTGTAGTTTCTCCCTGTGTGTCTAGTAAACCTCTCATCATGGGTGTGATTCAGACTGTAGTTTCTCCCTGTGTGTCCAGTAAACCTCTCATCATGGGTGTGATTCAGACTGTAGTTTCTCCCTGTGTGTCCAGTAAACCTCTCATCATGGGTGTGATTCAGACTGTAGTTTTTCCCTGTGTGTCCAGTAAACCTCCTCTCATCATGGGTGTGATTCAGACTGTAGTTTCTCCCTGTGTGTCCAGTAAACCTCCTCTCATCATGGGTGTGATTCAGACTGTAGTTTCTCCCTGTGTGTCCAGTAAACCTCCTCTCATCATGGGTGTGATTCAGACTGTAGTTTCTCCCTGTATGTCCAGTAAACCTCCTCTCATCATGGGTGTGATTCAGACTGTAGTTTCTCCCTGTGTGTCTAGTAAACCTCTCATCATGGGTGTGATTCAGACTGTAGTTTCTCCCTGTGTGTCTAGTAAACCTCTCATCATGGGTGTGATTCAGACTGTAGTTTTTCCCTGTGTGTCCAGTAAACCTCTCATCATGGGTGTGATTCAGACTGTAGTTTCTCCCTGTGTGTCCAGTAAACCTCTCATCATGGGTGTGATTCAGACTGTAGTTTCTCCCTGTGTGTCCAGTAAACCTCTCATCATGGGTGTGATTCAGACTGTAGTTTCTCCCTGTGTCCAGTAAACCTCCTCTCATCATGGGTGTGATTCAGACTGTAGTTTCTCCCTGTGTGTCCAGTAAACCTCTCATCATGGGTGTGATTCAGACTGTAGTTTCTCCCTGTGTCCAGTAAACCTCCTCTCATCATGGGTGTGATTCAGACTGTAGTTTCTCCCTGTGTGTCCAGTAAACCTCTCATCATGGGTGTGATTCAGACTGTAGTTTCTCCCTGTGTGTCTAGTAAACCTCCTCTCATCATGGGTGGGATTCAGACTGTAGTTTCTCCCTGTGTGTCCAGTAAACCTCCTCTCATCATGGGTGTGATTCAGACTGTAGTTTCTCCCTGTTTGTCCAGTAAACCTCCTCTCATCATGGGTGTGATTCAGACTGTAGTTTCTCCCTGTGTCCAGTAAACCTCCTCTCATAATGGGTGTGATTCAGACTGTAGTTTCTCCCTGTGTCCAGTAAACCTCCTCTCATCATGGGTGTGATTCAGACTGTAGTTTCTCGCTGTGTGTCTAGTAAACCTCCTCTCATCATGGGTGTGATTCAGACTGTAGTTTCTCCCTGTGTGTCCAGTAAACCACCTCTCATCATGGGTGTGATTCAGACTGTAGTTTCTCCCTGTGTGTCTAGTAAACCTCTCATCATGGGTGTGATTCAGACTGTAGTTTCTCCCTGTGTGTCCAGTAAACCTCTCATCATGGGTGTGATTCAGACTGTAGTTTTTCCCTGTGTGTCCAGTAAACCTCTCATCATGGGTGTGATTCAGACTGTAGTTTCTCCCTGTGTGTCCAGTAAACCTCTCATCATGGGTGTGATTCAGACTGTAGTTTTTCCCGAAGTGTCTAGTAAACCTCCTCTCATCATGGGTGTGATTCAGACTGTTGTTTCTCTCTGTGTGTCCAGTAAACCTCTCATCATGGGTGTGATTCAGACTGTAGTTTCTCCCTGTGTCCAGTAAACCTCCTCTCATCATGGGTGTGATTCAGACTGTAGTTTCTCTCTGTGTGTCCAGTAAACCTCCTCTCATCATGGGTGTGATTCAGACTGTAGTTTCTCCCTGTGTCCAGTAAACCTCCTCTCATCATGGGTGTGATTCAGACTGTAGTTTCTCGCTGTGTGTCTAGTAAACCTCCTCTCATCATGGGTGTGATTCAGACTGTAGTTTCTCCCTGTGTCCAGTAAACCTCCTCTCATCATGGGTGTGATTCAGACTGTAGGTTCTCCCTGTGTGTCCAGTAAACCACCTCTCATCATGGGTGTGATTCAGACTGTAGTTTCTCCCTGTGTGTCTAGTAAACCTCTCATCATGGGTGTGATTCAGACTGTAGTTTCTCCCTGTGTGTCCAGTAAACCTCTCATCATGGATGTGATTCAGACTGTAGTTTCTCCCTGTGTGTCCAGTAAACCTCTCATCATGGGTGTGATTCAGACTGTAGTTTCTCCCTGTGTGTCTAGTAAACCTCTCATCATGGGTGTGATTCAGACTGTAGTTTCTCCCTGTGTGTCCAGTAAACCTCTCATCATGGGTGTGATTCAGACTGTAGTTTTTCCCTGTGTGTCCAGTAAACCTCTCATCATGGGTGTGATTCAGACTGTTGTTTCTCTCTGTGTGTCTAGTAAACCTCTCATCATGGGTGTGATTCAGACTGTAGTTTCTCCCTGTTTGTCCAGTAAACCTCCTCTCATCATGGGTGTGATTCAGACTGTAGTTTCTCCCTGTGTCCAGTAAACCCCCTCTCATCATGGGTGTGATTCAGACTGTAGTTTCTCCCTGTATGTCCAGTAAACCTCCTCTCGTCATGGGTGTGATTCAGACTGTAGTTTCTCCCTGTGTCCAGTAAACCTCTCATCATGGGTGTGATTCAGACTGTAGTTTCTCCCTGTGTGTCCAGTAAACCACCTCTCATCATGGGTGTGATTCAGACTGTAGTTTCTCCCTGTGTGTCTAGTAAACCTCTCATCATGGGTGTGATTCAGACTGTAGTTTCTCCCTGTGTATCCAGTAAACCTCTCATCATGGGTGTGATTCAGACTGTAGTTTTTCCCTGTGTGTCCAGTAAACCTCTCATCATGGGTGTGATTCAGACTGTAGTTTCTCCCTGTGTGTCCAGTAAACCTCTCATCATGGGTGTGATTCAGACTGTAGTTTCTCCCTGTGTGTCCAGTAAACCTCTCATCATGGGTGTGATTCAGACTGTAGTTTTTCCCGATGTGTCTAGTAAACCTCCTCTCATCATGGGTGTGATTCAGACTGTTGTTTCTCTCTGTGTGTCCAGTAAACCTCCTCTCATCATGGGTGTGATTCAGACTGTAGTTTCTCCCTGTATGTCCAGTAAACCCCCTCTCATCATGGGTGTGATTCAGACTGTAGTTTCTCCCTGTGTGTCCAGTAAACCTCTCATCATGGGTGTGATTCAGACTGTAGTTTCTCCCTGTTTGTCCAGTAAACCTCCTCTCATCATGGGTGTGATTCAGACTGTAGTTTCTCCCTGTGTCCAGTAAACCTCCTCTCATCATGGGTGTGATTCAGACTGTAGTTTCTCTCTGTGTGTCCAGTAAACCTCCTCTCATCATGGGTGTGATTCAGACTGTAGTTTCTCCCTGTGTCCAGTAAACCTCCTCTCATCATGGGTGTGATTCAGACTGTAGTTTCTCGCTGTGTGTCTAGTAAACCTCCTCTCATCATGGGTGTGATTCAGACTGTAGTTTCTCCCTGTGTGTCCAGTAAACCTCCTCTCATCATGGGTGTGATTCAGACTGTAGGTTCTCCCTGTGTGTCCAGTAAACCACCTCTCATCATGGGTGTGATTCAGACTGTAGTTTCTCCCTGTGTGTCTAGTAAACCTCTCATCATGGGTGTGATTCAGACTGTAGTTTCTCCCTGTGTGTCCAGTAAACCTCTCATCATGGATGTGATTCAGACTGTAGTTTCTCCCTGTGTGTCCAGTAAACCTCTCATCATGGGTGTGATTCAGACTGTAGTTTCTCCCTGTGTGTCCAGTAAACCTCTCATCATGGGTGTGATTCAGACTGTAGTTTTTCCCGATGTGTCTAGTAAACCTCCTCTCATCATGGGTGTGATTCAGACTGTAGTTTCTCCCTGTGTCCAGTAAACCCCTCTCATCATGGGTGTGATTCAGACTGTAGTTTCTCCCTGTATGTCCAGTAAACCTCCTCTCGTCATGGGTGTGATTCAGACTGTAGTTTCTCCCTGTTTGTCTAGTAAACCTCCTTTCATCATGGGTGTGATTCAGACTGTAGTTTCTCCCTGTGTGTCCAGTAAACCTCTCATCATGGGTGTGATTCAGACTGTAGTTTTTCCCTGTGTGTCCAGTAAACCTCTCATCATGGGTGTGATTCAGACTGTAGTTTCTCCCTGTGTGTCCAGTAAACCTCTCATCATGGGTGTGATTCAGACTGTAGTTTTTCCCGATGTGTCTAGTAAACCTCCTCTCATCATGGGTGTGATTCAGACTGTAGTTTCTCCCTGTGTGTCCAGTAAACCTCCTCTCATCATGGGTGTGATTCAGACTGTTGTTTCTCTCTGTGTGTCTAGTAAACCTCTCATCATGGGTGTGATTCAGACTGTAGTTTCTCCCTGTTTGTCCAGTAAACCTCCTCTCATCATGGGTGTGATTCAGACTGTAGTTTCTCCCTGTGTCCAGTAAACCTCCTCTCATCATGGGTGTGATTCAGACTGTAGTTTCTCTCTGTGTGTCCAGTAAACCTCCTCTCATCATGGGTGTGATTCAGACTGTAGTTTCTCCCTGTGTCCAGTAAACCTCCTCTCATCATGGGTGTGATTCAGACTGTAGTTTCTCGCTGTGTGTCTAGTAAACCTCCTCTCATCATGGGTGGGATTCAGACTGTAGTTTCTCCCTGTGTGTCTAGTAAACCTCTCATCATGGGTGTGATTCAGACTGTAGTTTCTCCCTGTGTCCAGTAAACCTCCTCTCATCATGGGTGTGATTCAGACTGTAGGTTCTCCCTGTGTGTCCAGTAAACCACCTCTCATCATGGGTGTGATTCAGACTGTAGTTTCTCCCTGTGTGTCTAGTAAACCTCTCATCATGGGTGTGATTCAGACTGTAGTTTCTCCCTGTGTATCCAGTAAACCTCTCATCATGGGTGTGATTCAGACTGTAGTTTTTCCCTGTGTGTCCAGTAAACCTCTCATCATGGGTGTGATTCAGACTGTAGTTTCTCCCTGTGTGTCCAGTAAACCTCTCATCATGGGTGTGATTCAGACTGTAGTTTCTCCCTGTGTGTCCAGTAAACCTCTCATCATGGGTGTGATTCAGACTGTAGTTTTTCCCGATGTGTCCAGTAAACCTCCTCTCATCATGGGTGTGATTCAGACTGTAGTTTCTCCCTGTGTGTCCAGTAAACCTCCTCTCATCATGGGTGTGATTCAGACTGTTGTTTCTCTCTGTGTGTCCAGTAAACCTCCTCTCATCATGGGTGTGATTCAGACTGTAGTTTCTCCCTGTATGTCCAGTAAACCCCTCTCATCATGGGTGTGATTCAGACTGTAGTTTCTCCCTGTGTGTCCAGTAAACCTCTCATCATGGGTGTGATTCAGACTGTAGTTTCTCCCTGTTTGTCCAGTAAACCTCCTCTCATCATGGGTGTGATTCAGACTGTAGTTTCTCCCTGTGTCCAGTAAACCTCCTCTCATCATGGGTGTGATTCAGACTGTAGTTTCTCTCTGTGTGTCCAGTAAACCTCCTCTCATCATGGGTGTGATTCAGACTGTAGTTTCTCCCTGTGTCCAGTAAACCTCCTCTCATCATGGGTGTGATTCAGACTGTAGTTTCTCGCTGTGTGTCTAGTAAACCTCCTCTCATCATGGGTGTGATTCAGACTGTAGTTTCTCCCTGTGTGTCCAGTAAACCTCCTCTCATCATGGGTGTGATTCAGACTGTAGGTTCTCCCTGTGTGTCCAGTAAACCACCTCTCATCATGGGTGTGATTCAGACTGTAGTTTCTCCCTGTGTGTCTAGTAAACCTCTCATCATGGGTGTGATTCATACTGTAGTTTCTCCCTGTGTGTCCAGTAAACCTCTCATCATGGATGTGATTCAGACTGTAGTTTCTCCCTGTGTGTCCAGTAAACCTCTCATCATGGGTGTGATTCAGACTGTAGTTTCTCCCTGTGTGTCCAGTAAACCTCTCATCATGGGTGTGATTCAGACTGTAGTTTTTCCCGATGTGTCTAGTAAACCTCCTCTCATCATGGGTGTGATTCAGACTGTAGTTTCTCCCTGTGTCCAGTAAACCCCCTCTCATCATGGGTGTGATTCAGACTGTAGTTTCTCCCTGTATGTCCAGTAAACCTCCTCTCGTCATGGGTGTGATTCAGACTGTAGTTTCTCCCTGTTTGTCTAGTAAACCTCCTTTCATCATGGGTGTGATTCAGACTGTAGTTTCTCCCTGTGTGTCCAGTAAACCTCTCATCATGGGTGTGATTCAGACTGTAGTTTTTCCCTGTGTGTCCAGTAAACCTCTCATCATGGGTGTGATTCAGACTGTAGTTTCTCCCTGTGTGTCCAGTAAACCTCTCATCATGGGTGTGATTCAGACTGTAGTTTTTCCCGATGTGTCTAGTAAACCTCCTCTCATCATGGGTGTGATTCAGACTGTAGTTTCTCCCTGTGTGTCCAGTAAACCTCCTCTCATCATGGGTGTGATTCAGACTGTAGTTTCTCCCTGTGTGTCTAGTAAACCTCTCATCATGGGTGTGATTCAGACTGTAGTTTCTCCCTGTGTGTCTAGTAAACCTCTCATCATGGGTGTGATTCAGACTGTAGTTTCTCCCTGTGTGTCTAGTAAACCTCTCATCATGGGTGTGATTCAGACTGTAGTTTCTCCCTGTTTGTCCAGTAAACCTCCTCTCATCATGGGTGTGATTCAGACTGTAGTTTCTCCCTGTGTCCAGTAAACCTCCTCTCATCATGGGTGTGATTCAGACTGTAGTTTCTCTCTGTGTGTCCAGTAAACCTCCTCTCATCATGGGTGTGATTCAGACTGTAGTTTCTCCCTGTGTCCAGTAAACCTCCTCTCATCATGGGTGTGATTCAGACTGTAGTTTCTCGCTGTGTGTCTAGTAAACCTCCTCTCATCATGGGTGGGATTCAGACTGTAGTTTCTCCCTGTGTGTCTAGTAAACCTCTCATCATGGGTGTGATTCAGACTGTAGTTTCTCCCTGTGTCCAGTAAACCTCCTCTCATCATGGGTGTGATTCAGACTGTAGGTTCTCCCTGTGTGTCCAGTAAACCACCTCTCATCATGGGTGTGATTCAGACTGTAGTTTCTCCCTGTGTGTCTAGTAAACCTCTCATCATGGGTGTGATTCAGACTGTAGTTTCTCCCTGTGTGTCCAGTAAACCTCTCATCATGGATGTGATTCAGACTGTAGTTTCTCCCTGTGTGTCCAGTAAACCTCTCATCATGGGTGTGATTCAGACTGTAGTTTCTCCCTGTGTGTCCAGTAAACCTCTCATCATGGGTGTGATTCAGACTGTAGTTTTTCCCGATGTGTCTAGTAAACCTCCTCTCATCATGGGTGTGATTCAGACTGTAGTTTCTCCCTGTGTGTCCAGTAAACCTCCTCTCATCATGGGTGTGATTCAGACTGTAGTTTCTCCCTGTGTGTCTAGTAAACCTCTCATCATGGGTGTGATTCAGACTGTAGTTTCTCCCTGTGTGTCCAGTAAACCTCTCATCATGGATGTGATTCAGACTGTAGTTTTTCCCTGTGTGTCCAGTAAACCTCTCATCATGGGTGTGATTCAGACTGTAGTTTCTCCCTGTGTGTCCAGTAAACCTCTCATCATGGGTGTGATTCAGACTGTAGTTTCTCCCTGTGTGTCCAGTAAACCTCTCATCATGGGTGTGATTCAGACTGTAGTTTTTCCCGATGTGTCTAGTAAACCTCTCATCGTGGGTGTGATTCAGACTGTAGTTTCTCCCTGTGTGTCTAGTAAACCTCTCATCATGGGTGTGATTCAGACTGTAGTTTCTCCCTGTGTGTCCAGTAAACCTCCTCTCATCATGGGTGTGATTCAGACTGTAGTTTCTCCCTGTGTGTCCAGTAAACCCCCTCTCATCATGGGTGTGATTCAGACTGTAGTTTCTCCCTGTATGTCCAGTAAACCTCCTCTCGTCATGGGTGTGATTCAGACTGTAGTTTCTCCCTGTGTGTCTAGTAAACCTCTCATCATGGGTGTGATTCAGACTGTAGTTTCTCCCTGTGTCCAGTAAACCTCCTCTCATCATGGGTGTGATTCAGACTGTAGTTTCTCTCTGTGTGTCCAGAAAACCCCCTCTCATCATGGGTGTGATTCAGACTGTAGGTCCTCCCTGTGTGTCTAGTAAACCCCCTCTCATCATGGGTGTGATTCAGACTGTAGTTTCTCCCTGTGTCCAGTAAACCTCTCATCATGGGTGTGATTCAGACTGTAGTTTCTCCCTGTGTGTCCAGTAAACCTCCTCTCATCATGGGTGTGATTCAGACTGTAGTTTCTCCCTGTGTCCAGTAAACCCCCTCTCATCATGGGTGTGATTCAGACTGTAGTTTCTCTCTGTGTGTCTAGTAAACCCCCTCTCATCATGGGTGTGATTCAGACTGTAGTTTCTCCCTGTGTCCAGTAAACCTCCTCTCATCATGGGTGTGATTCAGACTGTAGTTTCTCCCTGTGTGTCCAGTAAACCCCCTCTCATCATGGGTGTGATTCAGACTGTAGTTTCTCCCTGTGTCCAGTAAACCTCCTCTCATCATGGGTGTGATTCAGACTGTAGTTTCTCCCTGTGTGTCCAGTAAACCCCCTCTCATCATGGGTGGGATTCAGCCTGAAGCTTACTAGTTGGGGACGGATAGTATCTCTAGAGGTACAGTAGGGCATTTCCATGTGAAAGGATTGTCTATTAGTTATTGGTTGTGAAATTGTTAGATATTATTTGTCAGATAATACTACACTGTCGGAACCAGAAGCACAAGCATTTCGCTAGACTCGCAATAACATCTACTAACCATGTGTTGTGACCAATAACATCTACTAACCATGTGTTGTGACCAATAACATCTACTAACCATGTGACCAATAACATCTACTAACCATGTGTTGTGACCAATAACATCTACTAACCATGTGACCAATAACATCTACTAACCATGTGTTGTGACCAATAACATCTACTAACCATGTGACCAATAACATCTACTAACCATGTGTTGTGCCCAATAACATCTACTAACCATGTGACCAATAACATCTACTAACCATGTGTTGTGACCAATAACATCTACTAACCATGTGACCAATAACATCTACTAACCATGTGACCAATAACATCTACTAACCATGTGTTGTGACCAATAACATCTACTAACCATGTGACCAATAACATCTGCTAACCATGTGACCAATAACATCTACTAACCATGTGTTGTGACCAATAACATCTACTAACCATGTGACCAATAACATCTACTAACCATGTGTTGTGACCAATAACATCTACTAACCATGTGACCAATAACATCTACTAACCATGTGTTGTGACCAATAACATCTTCTAACCATGTGACCAATAACATCTACTAACCATGTGACCAATAACATCTACTAACCATGTGTTGTGACCAATAACATCTACTAACCATGTGACCAATAACATCTACTAACCATGTGACCAATAACATCTACTAACCATGTGTTGTGACCAATAACATCTACTAACCATGTGTTGTGACCAATAACATCTACTAACCATGTGACCAATAACATCTACTAACCATGTGACCAATAACATCTACTAACCATGTGACCAATAACATCTACTAACCATGTGACCAATAACATCTACTAACCATGTGTTGTGACCAATAACATCTTCTAACCATGTGTTGTGACCAATAACATCTACTAACCATGTGACCAATAACATCTACTAACCATGTGTTGTGACCAATAACATCTTCTAACCATGTGTTGTGACCAATACAATTTGATTTTGATTTAAGCACCAATTATGACGTTCATAGGAGCATGTGTAATTGGGTGTCAAATGAAATCTAAGAGTGTATATTTTTGGTAAATTTAATTATAGATACATTTTTCAACCAGCTTTGATTTCTGGGTAAACAGATGGAAAGGGGATCGTAGAAAACATCACCAGAAAAAGTCTTAAAAGGTCCAAACTACATGAAAGCAGAATCATGTTGACATAAAGACTACTATTATCAACACTTACGGGCTGTGAGGGCGTACTGGCGACACCGGGCTGTGAGGGCGTACTGGCGACACCGGGCTGTGAGGGCGTACTGGCGACACCGGGCTGTGAGGGCGTACTGGCGACACCGGGCTGTGAGGGCGTACTGGCGACACCGGGCTGTGAGGGCGTACTGGCGACACCGGGCTGTGAGGGCGTACTGGCGACACCGGGCTGTGAGGGCGTACTGGCGACACCGGGCTGTGAGGGCGTACTGGCGACACCGGGCTGTGAGGGCGTACTGGCGACACCGGGCTGTGAGCGCGTACTGGCGACACCGGGCTGTGAGGGCGTACTGGCGACACCGGGCTGTGAGGGCGTACTGGCGACACCGGGCTGTGAGGGCGTACTGGCGACACCGGGCTGTGAGGGCGTACTGGCGACACCGGGCTGTGAGGGCGTACTGGCGACACCGGGCTGTGAGGGCGTACTGGCGACACCGGGCTGTGAGGGCGTACTGGCGACACCGGGCTGTGAGGGCGTACTGGCGACACCGGGCTGTGAGGGCGTACTGGCGACACCGGGCTGTGAGGGCGTACTGGCGACACCGGGCTGTGAGGGCGTACTGGCGACACCGGGCTGTGAGGGCGTACTGACGACACCGGGCTGTGAGGGCGTACTGGCGACACCGGGCTGTGAGGGCGTACTGGCGACACCGGGCTGTGAGGGCGTACTGGCGACACCGGGCTGTGAGCGCGTACTGGCGACACCGGGCTGTGAGGGCGTACTGGCGACACCGGGCTGTGAGGGCGTACTGGCGACACCGGGCTGTGAGGGCATACTGGCGACACCGGGCTGTGAGGGCATACTGGCGACACCGGGCTGTGAGGGCGTACTGGCGACACCGGGCTGTGAGGGCGTACTGGCGACACTGTGCGCTTGACCACATAACACGGTGCCTGACCAGTACCAGTAAAAATCCGACAATGTGATTTTCTGGATTTTTTTTCTCATTTTGTCTTTCAAAGTTGAAGTGTTGAAAATTACAGGCCTCTCTCATCTTTTTAAGTGGGAGAACTTGCACAATTGGTGGCTGACTAAATTTTTTTTTTGCCCCACTGTAGTCTATACCATCTACTGCATCTTGTATATAGTCTATACCATCTACTGCATCTTGTATATAGTCTATACCATCTACTGCATCTTGTATATAGTCTATACCATCTACTGCATCTTGTATATAGTCTATACCATCTACTGCATATTGTATATAGTCTATACCATCTACTGCATCTTGTATATAGTCTATACCATCTACTGCATCTTGTATATAGTCTATACCATCTACTGCATCTTGTATATAGTCTATACCATCTACTGCATCTTATATATAGTCTATACCATCTACTGCATCTTGTATATAGTCTATACCATCTACTGTATCTTGTATATAGTCTATACCATTTACTGCATCTTGTATATAGTCTATACCATCTACTGCATCTTGTATATAGTCTATACCATCTACTGCACCTTGTATATAGTCTATACCATCTACTGCATCTTGTATATAGTCTATACCATCTACTGCATCTTGTATATAGTCTATACTATCTACTGCATCTTGTATATAGTCTATACCATCTACTGCATCTTGTATATAGTCTCTCCCATCTACTGCATCTTGTATATAGTCTATACCATCTACTGCATCTTGTATATAGTCTATACCATCTACTGCATCTTGTATATAGTCTATACTATCTACTGCATCTTGTATATAGTCTATACCATCTACTGCATCTTGTATATAGTCTATACCATTTACTGCATCTTGTATATAGTCTATACCATCTACTGCATCTTGTATATAGTCTATACCATTTAATGCATCTTGTATATAGTCTATACCATCTACTGCATCTTGTATATAGTCTATACCATCTACTGCACCTTGTATATAGTCTCTCCCATCTACTGCATCTTGTATATAGTCTATACCATTTACTGCATCTTGTATATAGTCTATACCATCTACTGCATCTTGTATATAGTCTATACCATCTACTGCACCTTGTATATAGTCTCTCCCATCTACTGCATCTTGTATATAGTCTATACCATCTACTGCATCTTATATATAGTCTATACCATCTACTGCATCTTGTATATAGTCTATACCATTTACTGCATCTTGTATATAGTCTATACCATTTACTGCATCTTGTATATAGTCTATACCATTTACTGCATCTTGTATATAGTCTATACCATCTACTGCATCTTGTATATAGTCTATACCATCTACTGCATCTTGTATATAGTCTATACCATCTACTGCATCTTGTATATAGTCTATACCATCTACTGCATCGTGTATATAGTCTATACCATCTACTGCATCTTTTATATAGTCTATACTATCTACTACATCTTGTATATAGTCTATACCATCTACTGCATCTTGTATATAGTCTATAATATTTACTGCATCTTGTATGTAGTCTATACCATCTACTGCATCTTGTATATAGTCTATACCATCTACTGCATCTTATACATAGTCTATACCATCTACTGCATCTTGTATATAGTCTATACCATCTACTGCATCTTGTATATAGTCTATACCATCTACTGCATCTTGTATATAGTCTATACCATCTACTGCATCTTGTATATAGTCTATACCATCTACTGCATCTTGTATATAGTCTATACCATCTACTGCATCTTGTATATAGTCTATACCATCTACTGCATCTTGTATATAGTCTATACCATCTACTGCATCTTATATATAGTCTATACCATCTACTGCATCTTGTATATAGTCTATACCATCTACTGCATCTTATATATAGTCTATACCATCTACTGCATCTTGTATATAGTCTATACCATCTACTGCATCTTGTATATAGTCTATACCATTTACTGCATCTTGTATATAGTCTATACCATCTACTGCATCTTGTATATAGTCTATACCATCTACTGCACCTTGTATATAGTCTCTCCCATCTACTGCATCTTGTATATAGTCTATACCATCTACTGCATCTTGTATATAGTCTATACCATCTACTGCATCTTGTATATAGTCTATACTATCTACTGCATCTTGTATATAGTCTATACCATCTACTGCATCTTGTATATAGTCTATACCATTTACTGCATCTTGTATATAGTCTATACCATCTACTGCATCTTGTATATAGTCTATACCATTTACTGCATCTTGTATATAGTCTATACCATCTACTGCATCTTGTATATAGTCTATACCATCTACTGCATCTTGTATATAGTCTATACTATCTACTGCATCTTGTATATAGTCTATACCATCTACTGCATCTTGTATATAGTCTATACCATTTACTGCATCTTGTATATAGTCTATACCATCTACTGCATCTTGTATATAGTCTATACCATTTACTGCATCTTGTATATAGTCTATACCATCTACTGCATCTTGTATATAGTCTATACCATCTACAGCATCTTGTATATAGTCTATACCATCTACTGCATCTTGTATATAGTCTATACCATCTACTGCATCTTGTATATAGTCTATACCATCTACTGCATCTTATATATAGTCTATACCATCTACTGCATCTTGTATATAGTCTATACCATCTACTGCACCTTGTATATAGTCTCTCCCATCTACTGCATCTTGTATATAGTCTATACCATCTACTGCATCGTGTATATAGTCTATACCATCTACTGCATCTTGTATATAGTCTATACCATTTACTGCATCTTGTATATAGTCTATACCATCTACTGCATCTTGTATATAGTCTATACCATTTACTGCATCTTGTATATAGTCTATACCATCTACTGCATCTTGTATATAGTCTATACCATCTACTGCACCTTGTATATAGTCTCTCCCATCTACTGCATCTTGTATATAGTCTATACCATCTACTGCATCGTGTATATAGTCTATACCATCTACTGCATCTTGTATATAGTCTATACTATCTACTGCATCTTGTATATAGTCTATACCATCTACTGCATCTTGTATATAGTCTATACCATTTACTGCATCTTGTATATAGTCTATACCATCTACTGCATCTTGTATATAGTCTATACCATTTACTGCATCTTGTATATAGTCTATACCATCTACTGCATCTTGTATATAGTCTATACCATCTACTGCACCTTGTATATAGTCTCTCCCATCTACTGCATCTTGTATATAGTCTATACCATCTACTGCATCTTGTATATAGTCTATACCATCTACTGCATCTTGTATATAGTCTATACCATCTACTGCATCTTGTATATAGTCTATACCATCTACTGCATCTTGTATATAGTCTATACCATTTACTGCATCTTGTATATAGTCTATACCATCTACTGCATCTTGTATATAGTCTATACCATTTACTGCATCTTGTATATAGTCTATACCATCTACTGCATCTTGTATATAGTCTATACCATCTACTGCATCTTGTATATAGTCTATACCATCTACTGCATCTTGTATATAGTCTATACCATCTACTGCATCTTGTATATAGTCTATACCATTTACTGCATCTTGTATATAGTCTATACCATTTACTGCATCTTGTATATAGTCTATACCATCTACTGCATCTTGTATATAGTCTATACCACATATGTCAGAGTCAAGGCCCGCGGGCCACATCCGGCCCGCGAGAAGGTTTTTTACGGCCCCTGGGATGATCTTGATTTATTATTAGAACCGGCCCGCAGACCGCAGCAAGCCGGCAGCCCGCAGATCTTTTACACGCACCAATACTACATTTCCCACAATGCAACGGTGACGCACCGAGCAGTAGGCTGCTTCATTTCAATATTTATTGGCACAGCAGTTGTCAGCATCACAGTAAAATTAACTTTCAGATACCCATCAAAAATGGCAAAACGGAAGGTGGACACTGAGAACCGGGGTTTCAAACAAGGTGGGAGTCGGAGTATTTGTTCACGGAGGTAGCTGGAAAACCTGTGTGTCTTCTGTGTGGAGAAAGTGTGGCGGTACTGAAAGAGTATAATCTGAGACGACATTATGAAACGAAACACGCGGACAAAAACAAGAATATGGACATGGAACAAAGGCTACAAAAGGCAGAGGAATTAAAACGAGGCCTCAAATCTCGACAGGCTCTGTTCAAAAAAGCCAAATCACAAGGCCAGGCTGCTGTCAAGGCCAGTTTTATTTTGGCAGAAGAGATCGCTAAATCAGCCCGGCCATTTACGGAGGGGGATTTCATCAAAAACTGCATGATTAAAGTTTGTGACGAAGTTTGCCCAGAAAAAGGCAACTCTTTTTAAATGTGAGTCTGAGCAGAAACACCATTGCCGAGAGAGTAGACCAGTTGTCCATCAATCTAAAAGAGCAGCTTGTGAAAAAGGGAAAAGATTTCATTGCATATTCCTTGGCTGTGGATGAGAGCACCGACATTTCTGACATTGCCCAGTTGTCAATTTTCATCCGCGGAGTGGACTCCAGCCTAAGCGTGACAGAGGAGTTTTTGGCTTTACGTCCTATGCATGGCACAACTACGGGGCATGATTTGTATGAAGAGGTGTCAAGATGTGTAAATGAGATGGAGCTGCCTTGGGAAAAACTCGTGGGTTTGACAACCGACGGAGCACCTGCGATGTGTGGACACAGGAGCGGACTGGTGGCGAAGATACGGGAAAAGATGCAAGAGGAAAACGCGACAGGTGAGCTGACAGCTTATCATTGTATCATACACCAGGAAGCGTTGTGCGGTAAAGCCTTGAAAATGGAGCATGTAATGAGCATCATCACGCGCACAGTTAACTTTATCAGAGCCAAAGGTTTGAATCACCGCCAGTTCAAGGCATTTCTGACGGAGTTAGAAACGGAGCATGGTGATTTGCCTTATCACACAGAGGTGCGATGGCTAAGCCAGGGAAAGGTGCTTCAAAGATGTTTCGAGCTTCGTGAGGAGATTTGTCTGTTCTTGGACAGCAAAGGGAAAGACACAACACAACTCCGAGACGAAATGTTTCTGTGTGAAATGGCTTTTCTGTGTGACATTACGAGTCATCTGAATGCAATGAACTTGCAGCTGCAGGGTCGGGATCGTGTCATCTCTGATATGTACAGTACAGTGAAGGCATTTAAAACCAAACTGACTCTGTGGGAGACGCAGATGCGGAAAGAAAATTTGAGCCACTTTCCCAGCTGCCAGACCATGAAAGAGAAGCTCTCTACCAGTGCGTTCCCGAGCGCACAGTTGGCTGATAAAATAGGTATGCTTGCCGCTGACTTTCGACGCCGATTTGCTGACTTTGAAGCACAAAAAAGCAGGTTGGAACTGCTCGGTAACCCATTTGCTGTTGACGTGGAAAGCTCACCACCAAACCTCCAAATGGAGTTGATTGACCTCCAATGCAATGATGCACTGAGGGCAAAATATGCGGCAGTGGGTGCTGCGGAGTTCGCCCGTTTCCTCCCCGACACAATGCCCCAGCTGCGCATCCAGGCTGCTCAAACGTTGTCTATGTTTGGCAGCACATACCTGTGTGAACAACTGTTTTCTTTGATGAACTTGAACAAAACATCACACAGAAGTCGACTTACTGCTGAACACCTCCACTCAATTCTGAGGATTTCCTCAGCTCAGAGCCTTACCCCGAACATTGATGAACTTGTGGAAAAGATGGGACACCACCAAGTATCACCCTCAACCTCAAACAAGTGAACATTACTGTGCAATCACATATTTAGAGTTTTTACTCAGTTCAAGTTTAAAAGTTAAAGTTTAATATTTGTTTTCACTGCATGTTACTTCTCCTTAAACAAAGTGTTGTTTTTGATTAATAGATTTTTGCACTTTATTTTATTGTATTTCAATCCAATTATATTTTAAAAATATTTCAGTTGAGTGGATGATAGAAAATTGCTATTATTGTTTTTTTCTTTGAAGTAAATTTAGCCCACTTTTGCTAAAATAGAAAATATAGGCTACTGATGGTGCCTTGAATACCGGTTTCTTTCATTTAATGTTCATGTTATGGGGATTTTTATATAAAGGAAATTTGTCTTTTGTGTCTGTTGAAAATTAAAGATTACTGACAGAGCCATAAGAAAATATTGCTTTATTTATCTGATCATATTGGAATATATTTGTTAGGTTTTCAGTAGGTTCAATTAGGTTCACTAGACTATATGCGTCATTTAAAAATTTTTCAATGAACATTCGAACAGTCCGGCCCTCGGCTTGTAGCTAAATTTTTTATTTGGCCCTCCGTCCATTTGACTTTGACACCCCTGGTCTATACCATCTACTGCATCTTGTATATAGTCTATACCATCTACTGCATCTTGTATATAGTCTATACCATTTACTGCATCTTGTATGTAGTCTATACCATCTACTGCATCTTGTATATAGTCTATACCATTTACTGCATCTTGTATATAGTCTATACCATCTACTGCATATTGGATATAGTCTATACCATCTACTGCATCTTGTATATAGTCTATACCATCTACTGCATCTTGTATATAGTCTATACCATCTACTGCATCTTGTATATAGTCTATACCATCTACTGCATCTTGTATATAGTCTATACCATTTACTGCATCTTGTATATAGTCTATACCATCTACTGCATCTTGTATATAGTCTATACCATCTACTGCATCTTATATATAGTCTATACCATCTACTGCATCTTGTATATAGTCTATACCATCTACTGCATCTTGTATATAGTCTATACCATCTACTGCATCTTGTATATAGTCTATACCATCTACTGCATCTTGTATATAGTCTATACCATCTACTGCATCTTGTATATAGTCTATACCATCTACTGCATCTTATATATAGTCTATACCATCTACTGCATCTTGTATATAGTCTATACCATCTACTGCATCTTGTATATAGTCTATACCATCTACTGCATCTTGTATATAGTCTATACCATCTACTGCATCTTATATATAGTCTATACCATGTACTGCATCTTGTATATAGTCTATACCATCTACTGCATCTTGTATATAGTCTATACCATCTACTGCATCTTGTATATAGTCTATACCATCTACTGCATCTTATATATAGTCTATACCATCTACTGCATCTTGTATATAGTCTATACCATCTACTGCATCTTGTATATAGTCTATACCATCTACTGCATCTTGTATATAGTCTATACCATTTACTGCATCTTGTATATAGTCTATACCATTTACTGCATCTTGTATATAGTCTATACCATCTACTGCATCTTGTATATAGTCTATACCATCTACTGCATCTTGTATATAGTCTATACCATTTACTGCCTCTTGTATATAGTCTATACCATCTACTGCATCTTGTATATAGTCTATACCTTCTACTGCATCTTATATATAGTCTATACCATCTACTGCATCTTGTATATAGTCTATACTATCTACTGCATCTTGTATATAGTCTATACCTTCTACTGCATCTTGTATATAGTCTATACCATCTACTGCATCTTGTATATAGTCTATACTATCTACTGCATCTTGTATATAGTCTATACCATTTACTGCATCTTGTATATAGTCTATACCATCTACTGCATCTTGTATATAGTCTATACCATCTACTGCATCTTGTATATAGTCTATACCATTTACTGCATCTTGTATATAGTCTATACCATCTACTGCATCTTGTATATAGTCTATACCATCTACTGCATCTTGTATATAGTCTATACCTTCTACTGCATCTTGTATATAGTCTATACCATTTACTGCATCTTGTATATAGTCTATACCATCTACTGCATCTTGTATATAGTCTATACCATTTACTGCATCTTGTATATAGTCTATACCTTCTACTGCATCTTGTATATAGTCTATACCATTTACTGCATCTTGTATATAGTCTATACCATCTACTGCATCTTGTATATAGTCTATACCATCTACTGCATCTTGTATATAGTCTATACCATCTACTGCATCTTGTATATAGTCTATACCATCTACTGCATCTTGTATATAGTCTATACCATCTACTGCATCTTATATATAGTCTATACCATGTACTGCATCTTGTATATAGTCTATACCATCTACTGCATCTTGTATATAGTCTATACCATCTACTGCATCTTGTATATAGTCTATACCATCTACTGCATCTTATATATAGTCTATACCATCTACTGCATCTTGTATATAGTCTATACCATCTACTGCATCTTGTATATAGTCTATACCATCTACTGCATCTTGTATATAGTCTATACCATTTACTGCATCTTGTATATAGTCTATACCATTTACTGCATCTTGTATATAGTCTATACCATCTACTGCATCTTGTATATAGTCTATACCATCTACTGCATCTTGTATATAGTCTATACCATTTACTGCCTCTTGTATATAGTCTATACCATCTACTGCATCTTGTATATAGTCTATACCTTCTACTGCATCTTATATATAGTCTATACCATCTACTGCATCTTGTATATAGTCTATACTATCTACTGCATCTTGTATATAGTCTATACCTTCTACTGCATCTTGTATATAGTCTATACCATCTACTGCATCTTGTATATAGTCTATACTATCTACTGCATCTTGTATATAGTCTATACCATTTACTGCATCTTGTATATAGTCTATACCATCTACTGCATCTTGTATATAGTCTATACCATCTACTGCATCTTGTATATAGTCTATACCATTTACTGCATCTTGTATATAGTCTATACCATCTACTGCATCTTGTATATAGTCTATACCATCTACTGCATCTTGTATATAGTCTATACCTTCTACTGCATCTTGTATATAGTCTATACCATTTACTGCATCTTGTATATAGTCTATACCATCTACTGCATCTTGTATATAGTCTATACCATTTACTGCATCTTGTATATAGTCTATACCTTCTACTGCATCTTGTATATAGTCTATACCATTTACTGCATCTTGTATATAGTCTATACCATCTACTGCATCTTGTATATAGTCTATACCATCTACTGCATCTTGTATATAGTCTATACCATCTACTGCATCTTGTATATAGTCTATACCATCTACTGCATCTTGTATATAGTCTATACCATTTACTGCATCTTGTATATAGTCTATACCATCTACTGCATCTTGTATATAGTCTATACCATTTACTGCATCTTGATGTAATACATGTATCACTAGCCACTTTAAATAATGTTTTCATACCCTACATTACTCATCTCATATGTATATACTGTACTCTATACCATCTACTGCATCTTGCCTGTGCCGTTCGGCCATCACTCATCCATATATTTATATGTACATGTTCTTGAAATTGAAATGGTTAGATTACTTGTTAGATATTACTGCACGGTCGGG
>NW_026288177.1:162500-175181 GCF_023373465.1 Oncorhynchus keta
CCTTAGTGTTATACCACATCTTTCCATAGACCTCAGTGTTATACCACTATACCACATCTTTCCATAGACCTTAGTGTTATACCACATCTTTCCATAGACCTTAGTGTTATACCACTATACCACATCTTTCCATAGACCTCAGTGTTATACCACATCTTTCCATAGACCTTAGTGTTATACCACATCTTTCCATAGACCTTAGTGTTATACCACTATACCACATCTTTCCATAGACCTTAGTGTTATACCACATCTTTCCATAGTCCTTAGTGTTATACCACCATACCACATCTTTCCATAGACCTCAGTGTTATACCACTATACCACATCTTTCCATAGACCTTAGTGTTATACCACTATACCACATCTTTCCATAGACCTCAGTGTTATACCACATCTTTCCATAGACCTCAGTGTTATACCACATCTTTCCATAGACCTTAGTGTTATACCACATCTTTCCATAGACCTTAGTGTTATACCACTATACCACATCTTTCCATAGACCTTAGTGTTATACCACATCTTTCCATAGACCTCAGTGTTATACCACTATACCACATCTTTCCATAGACCTTAGTGTTATACCACATCTTTCCATAGACCTCAGTGTTATACCACTATACCACATCTTTCCATAGACCTTAGTGTTATACCACTATACCACATCTTTCCATAGACCTTAGTGTTATACCACTATACCACATCTTTCCATAGACCTTAGTGTTATACCACATCTTTCCATAGACCTTAGTGTTATACCACATCTTTCCATAGACCTCAGTGTTATACCACTATAACACATCTTTCCATAGACCTCAGTGTTATACCACATCTTTCCATAGACCTCAGTGTTATACCACATCTTTCCATAGACCTTAGTGTTATACCACTATACCACATCTTTCCATAGACCTCAGTGTTATACCACATCTTTCCATAGACCTTAGTGTTATACCACTATACCACATCTTTCCATAGACCTTAGTGTTATACCACTATACCACATCTTTCCATAGACCTTAGTGTTATACCACTATACCACATCTTTCCATAGACCTCAGTGTTATACCACTATACCACATCTTTCCATAGACCTTAGTGTTATACCACTATACCACATCTCTCCATAGACCTCAGTGTTATACCACATCTTTCCATAGACCTTAGTGTTATACCACTATACCACATCTCTCCATAGACCTCAGTGTTATACCACTATACCACATCTCTCCATAGACCTCAGTGTTATACCACATCTTTCCATAGACCTCAGTGTTATACCACTATACCACATCTTTCCATAGACCTTAGTGTTATACCACATCTTTCCATAGACCTTAGTGTTATACCACATCTTTCCATAGACCTTAGTGTTATACCACTATACCACATCTTTCCATAGACCTTAGTGTTATACCACATCTTTCCATAGACCTCAGTGTTATACCACTATACCACATCTTTCCATAGTCCTCAGTGTTATACCACATCTTTCCATAGACCTTAGTGTTATACCACTATACCACATCTTTCCATAGACCTCAGTGTTATACCACTATACCACATCTTTCCATAGACCTCAGTGTTATACCACATCTTTCCATAGACCTTAGTGTTATACCACATCTTTCCATAGACCTTAGTGTTATACCACTATACCACATCTTTCCATAGACCTTAGTGTTATACCACATCTTTCCATAGACCTTAGTGTTATACCACTATACCACATCTTTCCATAGACCTCAGTGTTATACCACATCTTTCCATAGACCTTAGTGTTATACCACTATACCACATCTTTCCATAGACCTCAGTGTTATACCACTATACCACATCTTTCCATAGACCTCAGTGTTATACCACTATACCACATCTTTCCATAGACCTTAGTGTTATACCACATCTTTCCATAGACCTTAGTGTTATACCACTATACCACATCTTTCCATAGACCTCAGTGTTATACCACTATACCACATCTTTCCATAGACCTTAGTGTTATACCACTATACCACATCTTTCCATAGACCTTAGTGTTATACCACATCTTTCCATAGACCTTAGTGTTATACCACTATACCACATCTTTCCATAGACCTTAGTGTTATACCACTATACCACATCTTTCCATAGACCTCAGTGTTATACCACTATACCACATCTTTACATAGACCTTAGTGTTATACCACATCTTTCCATAGACCTTAGTGTTATACCACACCTTTCCATAGACCTTAGTGTTATACCACTATACCACATATCTCCATAGTCCTCAGTATTATACCACTATACCACATCTTTCCATAGACCTTAGTGTTATACCACTATACCACATCTTTCCATAGACCTCAGTGTTATACCACTATACCACATAGACCTCAGTGTTATACCACTATACCACATCTTTCCATAGACCTTAGTGTTATACCACATCTTTCCATAGACCTCAGTGTATACCACTATACCACATCTTTCCATAGACCTTAGTGTTATACCACATCTTTCCATAGACCTTAGTGTTATACCACTATACCACATCTTTCCATAGACCTCAGTGTTATACCACATCTTTCCATAGACCTTAGTGTTATACCACATCTTTCCATAGACCTTAGTGTTATACCACTATACCACATCTTTCCATAGACCTTAGTGTTATACCACATCTTTCCATAGTCCTTAGTGTTATACCACCATACCACATCTTTCCATAGACCTCAGTGTTATACCACTATACCACATCTTTCCATAGACCTTAGTGTTATACCACATCTTTCCATAGTCCTTAGTGTTATACCACCATACCACATCTTTCCATAGACCTTAGTGTTATACCACTATACCACATCTTTCCATATAGACCTCAGTGTTATACCACCGTACCACATCTTTCCATAGACCTCAGTGTTATACCACTATACCACATTTTTCCATAGACCTTAGTGTTATACCACTATACCACATCTTTCCATAGACCTTAGTGTTATACCACTATACCACATCTTTCCATAGTCCTCAGTGTTATACCACTATACCACATCTTTCCATAGACCTTAGTGTTATACCACATCTTTCCATAGACCTTAGTGTTATACCACTATACCACATCTTTCCATAGACCTTAGTGTTATACCACATCTTTCCATAGACCTTAGTGTTATACCACTATACCACATCTTTCCATAGACCTCAGTGTTATACCACATCTTTCCATAGTCCTCAGTGTTATACCACTATACCACATCTTTCCATAGACCTCAGTGTTATACCACTATACCACATCTTTCCATAGACCTTAGTGTTATACCACATCTTTCCATAGACCTCAGTGTTATACCACTATACCACATCTTTCCATAGACCTCAGTGTTATACCACTATACCACATCTTTCCATAGACCTTAGTGTTATACCACTATACCACATCTCTCCATAGACCTTAGTGTTATACCACATCTTTCCATAGACCTCAGTGTTATACCACATCTTTCCATAGACCTTAGTGTTATACCACTATACCACATCTTTCCATAGACCTTAGTGTTATACCACATCTCTCCATAGACCACAGTGTTATACCACTATACCACATCTTTCCATAGACCTCAGTGTTACACCACTATACCACATCTTTCCATAGACCTTAGTGTTATACCACTATACCACATCTTTACATAGACCTCAGTGTTATACCACATCTTTCCATAGACCTTAGTGTTATACCACTATACCACATCTTTCCATAGACCTTAGTGTTATACCACTATACCACATCTTTCCATAGACCTCAGTGTTATACCACATCTTTCCATAGACCTTAGTGTTATACCACATCTTTCCATAGACCTTAGTGTTATACCACTATACCACATCTTTCCATAGACCTTAGTGTTACACCACTATACCACATCTTTCCATAGACCTTAGTGTTATACCACTATACCACATCTTTACATAGACCTTAGTGTTACACCACTATACCACATCTTTCCATAGACCTTAGTGTTACACCACTATACCACATCTTTCCATAGACCTCAGTGTTATACCACATCTTTCCATAGACCTTAGTGTTATACCACTATACCACATCTTTCCATAGACCTTAGTGTTATACCACTATACCACATCTTTCCATAGACCTCAGTGTTATACCACTATACCACATCTTTCCATAGACCTTAGTGTTATACCACTATACCACATCTTTCCATAGACCTTAGTGTTATACCACTATACCACATCTTTCCATAGACCTTAGTGTTATACCACATCTTTCCATAGACCTTAGTGTTATACCACTATACCACATCTTTCCATAGACCTTAGTGTTATACCACTATACCACATCTTTACATAGACCTTAGTGTTATACCACATCTTTCCATAGACCTCAGTGTTATACCACATCTTTCCATAGACCTTAGTGTTACACCACTATACCACATCTTTCCATAGACCTTAGTGTTATACCACTATACCACATCTTTCCATAGACCTCAGTGTTATACCACTATACCACATCTTTCCATAGACCTTAGTGTTATACCACATCTTTCCATAGACCTTAGTGTTATACCACATCTTTCCATAGACCTCAGTGTTATACCACTATACCACATCTTTCCATAGACCTTAGTGTTATACCACTATACCACATCTTTCCATAGACCTTAGTGTTATACCACTATACCACATCTTTCCATAGACCTCAGTGTTATACCACTATACCACATCTTTCCATAGACCTCAGTGTTATACTACTATACCACATCTTTCCATAGACCTCAGTGTTATACCACATCTTTCCATAGACCTCAGTGTTATACCACATCTTTCCATAGACCTTAGTGTTATACCACTATACCACATCTTTCCATAGACCTTAGTGTTATACCACATCTTTCCATAGACCTCAGTGTTATACCACTATACCACATCTTTCCATAGACCTTAGTGTTATACCACTATACCACATCTTTCCATAGTCCTCAGTGTTATACCACATCTTTCCATAGACCTTAGTGTTATACCACTATACCACATCTTTCCATAGACCTTAGTGTTATACCACTATACCACATCTTTCCATAGACCTCAGTGTTATACCACTATACCACATCTTTCCATAGACCTCAGTGTTATACCACTATACCACATCTTTCCATAGACCTTAGTGTTATACCACATCTTTCCATAGACCTCAGTGTTATACCACATCTTTCCATAGACCTTAGTGTTATACCACTATACCACATCTTTCCATAGACCTTAGTGTTATTATACCACATCTTTCCATAGACCTTAGTGTTATACCACATCTTTCCATAGACCTTAGTGTTATACCACTATACCACATCTTTCCATAGACCTTAGTGTTATACCACATCTTTCCATAGACCTCAGTGTTATACCACTATACCACATCTTTCCATAGACCTTAGTGTTATACCACATCTTTCCATAGACCTTAGTGTTATACCACTATACCACATCTTTCCATAGACCTTAGTGTTATACCACATCTTTCCATAGACCTCAGTGTTATACCACTATACCACATCTTTCCATAGACCTTAGTGTTATACCACTATACCACATCTTTCCATAGACCTCAGTGTTATACCACTATACCACATCTTTCCATAGACCTTAGTGTTATACCACTATACCACATCTTTCCATAGACCTTAGTGTTATACCACATCTTTCCATAGACCTCAGTGTTATACCACTATACCACATCTTTCCATAGACCTTAGTGTTATACCACTATACCACATCTTTCCATAGACCTTAGTGTTATACCACTATACCACATCTTTCCATAGACCTTAGTGTTATACCACTATACCACATCTTTCCATAGACCTCAGTGTTATACCACTATACCACATCTTTCCATAGACCTTAGTGTTATACCACTATACCACATCTTTCCATAGACCTTAGTGTTATACCACTATACCACATCTTTCCATAGACCTTAGTGTTATACCACATCTTTCCATAGACCTTAGTGTTATACCACTATACCACATCTTTCCATAGACCTCAGTGTTATACCACATCTTTCCATAGACCTCAGTGTTATACCACATCTTTCCATAGACCTCAGTGTTATACCACATCTTTCCATAGACCTTAGTGTTATACCACTATACCACATCTTTCCATAGACCTTAGTGTTATACCACTATACCACATCTTTCCATAGACCTTAGTGTTATACCACTATACCACATCTTTCCATAGACCTTAGTGTTATACCACATCTTTCCATAGACCTTAGTGTTACACCACTATACCACATCTTTACATAGACCTTAGTGTTATACCACATCTTTCCATAGACCTTAGTGTTACACCACTATACCACATCTTTCCATAGACCTCAGTGTTATACCACTATACCACATCTTTCCATAGACCTCAGTGTTATACCACATCTTTCCATAGACCTTAGTGTTATACCACATCTTTCCATAGACCTTAGTGTTATACCACATCTTTCCATAGACCTCAGTGTTATACCACATCTTTCCATAGACCTTAGTGTTATACCACATCTTTCCATAGACCTTAGTGTTATACCACATCTTTCCATAGACCTTAGTGTTATACCACTATACCACATCTTTCCATAGACCTTAGTGTTATACCACATCTTTCCATAGACCTCAGTGTTATACCACATCTTTCCATAGACCTTAGTGTTATACCACTATACCACATCTTTCCATAGACCTCAGTGTTATACCACTATACCACATCTTTCCATAGACCTCAGTGTTATACCACTATACCACATCTTTCCATAGACCTCAGTGTTATACCACTATACCACATCTTTCCATAGTCCTTAGTGTTATACCACTATACCACATCTTTCCATAGTCCTTAGTGTTATACCACATCTTTCCATAGACCTTAGTGTTATACCACTATACCACATCTTTCCATAGACCTTAGTGTTATACCACTATACCACATCTTTCCATAGACCTCAGTGTTATACCACATCTTTCCATAGACCTTAGTGTTATACCACATCTTTCCATAGACCTTAGTGTTATACCACTATACCACATCTTTCCATAGACCTTAGTGTTATACCACATCTTTCCATAGGCCTTAGTGTTATACCACTATACCACATCTTTCCATAGACCTCTGTGTTATACCACATCTTTCCATAGACCTTAGTGTTATACCACTATACCACATCTTTCCATAGACCTTAGTGTTATACCACATCTTTCCATAGGCCTTAGTGTTATACCACTATACCACATCTTTCCATAGGCCTTAGTGTTATACCACTATACCACATCTTTCCATAGGCCTCAGTGTTATACCACATCTTTCCATAGACCTTAGTGTTCTCCTACATTCAAGTCTTCTATCACAATATAGTTTGTCGTAGGCCTTAATGCTGACTTCTCTTACTGCTCTGTGTGGGTGATGTCTCAGCCTGTGTTGTTTATGCAGCGTGGGTCTTCTTGAGTATTTTCTATCCGCAGTTCTCAATTCGAACCACTAGATGGCAGAAGAGACCTGTGTGTTTTCACAAAGACTCGTGACTGAGAAAGAGAGTTTAGTATGAGTGGATTGAGGATAGATATGTACAGTAAAACGTCAACATGTAGGATATCTCTGATTTAACATGATTATAATTCACAGTTAATGGCCAACATATCAGTCCTTGGGTTGAGAGAGAAGAAGACATGGACATATCAGTCCCTGGGTTGAGAGAGAAGAAGACATGGACATATCAGTCCTTGGGTTGAGAGAGAAGAAGACATGGACATATCAGTCCCTGGGTTGAGAGAGAAGAAGACATGGACATATCAGTCCTTGGGTTGAGAGAGAAGAAGACATGGACATATCAGTCCTTGGGTTGAGAGAGAAGAAGACATGGACATATAGAGTAATCCCAGCAAACCAAAAAAAAAATGAGTCCTTGTGGAAGTTCCATGAACATTCGTCTCGGTCGCGACAAAATGTTCTCATTAAACACAAAAAAAATCTGTCCAGTCGTATTGATGATTATAGAGTGTCTTTCCACTAGTGGTTAGAGTGTAGAGGAGGTAGGTAGCCTAGTGGTTAGAGTGTAGAGGAGGTAGGTAGACTAGTGGTTAGAGTGTAGAGGAGGCAGGTAGCCTAGTGGTTAGAGTGTAGAGGAGGCAGGTAGACTAGTGGTTAGAGTGTAGAGGAGGTAGGTAGTCTAGTGGTTAGAGTGTAGAGGAGGTAGGGTAGCCTAGTGGTTAGAGTGTAGAGGAGGTAGGTAGTCTAGTGGTTAGAGTGTAGAGGAGGTAGGTAGACTAGTGGTTAGAGCGTAGAGGAGGCAGGTAGCCTAGTGGTTAGAGTGTAGAGGCGGCAGGTAGTCTCCTGTGTGGTGAGTGGTTAGAGTGTAGAGGAGGCAGGGTGGCCTAGTGGTTAGAGTGTAGAGGAGGCAGGTAGTCTAGTGGTTAGAGTGTAGAGGAGGTAGGTAGCCTAGTGGTTAGAGTGTAGAGGAGGTAGGTAGACTAGTGGTTAGAGTGTAGAGGAGGCAGGTAGTCTAGTGGTTAGAGTGTAGAGGAGGCAGGTAGACTAGTGGTTAGAGTGTAGAGGAGGTAGGTAGACTAGTGGTTAGAGTGTAGAGGAGGCAGGTAGCCTAGTGGTTAGAGTGTAGAGGAGGCAGGTAGCCTAGTGGTTAGAGTGTAGAGGAGGCAGGTAGCCTAGTGGTTAGAGTGTAGAGGAGGCAGGTAGTCTAGTGGTTAGAGTGTAGAGGAGGTAGGTAGTCTAGTGGTTAGAGTGTAGAGGAGGTAGGTAGTCTAGTGGTTAGAGTGTAGAGGAGGCAGGTAGCCTAAACAGAGTGTAGAGGAGGCAGGGTGGCCTAGTGGTTAGAGTGTTATACCACATCTTTCCATAGACCTCTATACCACATCATTTTCCATAGACGTTCCTTTCCATAGACCTTAGGAGGCAGGGTAGCCTAGTGGTTAGAGTGTAGAGGAGGCAGGTAGACAGTGGTTAGAGTGTAGAGGAGGTAGGTAGCCTAGTGGTTAGAGTGTAGAGGAGGCAGGTAGTCTAGTGGTTAGACATAGAGGAGGCAGGTAGACTAGTGGTTAGAGTGTAGAGGAGTGTAGGACAGCCTAGTGGTTAGAGTGTAGCGGAGGCAGGTAGCCTATGAGGTAGGTAGACTAGTGGTTAAGTGTAGAGGAGGCAGGTAGCCTAGTGGTTAGAGTGTAGAGGAGGCAGGGTAGCCTAGTGGTTAGAGTGTAGAGGAGGTAGGTAGCCTCAGTGGTTAGAGTGTAGAGGAGGCAGGTAGTCTAGT
This sequence comes from Oncorhynchus keta, assembly GCF_023373465.1. Taxonomy (NCBI): domain Eukaryota; kingdom Metazoa; phylum Chordata; class Actinopteri; order Salmoniformes; family Salmonidae; genus Oncorhynchus; species Oncorhynchus keta. Next base: position 171,826 of record NW_026288177.1, read on the forward strand.
GGTTAGAGTGTAGAGGAGGTAGGTAGTCTAGTGGTTAGAGGAGGCAGGTAGCCTAGTGGTTAGAGTGTAGAGGAGGTAGGGTAGACTAGTGGTTAGAGGAGGCAGGTAGCCTAGTGGTTAGAGCGTTGGACTAGTAACCGAAAGGTTGCAAGTTCAAATCCCATAGAGCTGACAAGGTACAAAATCTGTCGTTCTTCCCCTGAACAGGCAGTTAACCCACTGTTCCTAGGCTTTCATTGAAAATAAGAATTTGTTCTTAACTGACTTGCCTAGTAAAATAAAGGTAAAATAAAAATAAAATTACAAGGACCTTCCTTAAAACACATTTAATATGTTATTCAAAGGTTCCCAGAATGTTTCTTTAGGTTGTGGGAACAGTCGGATGGGGAACATTGTGGGGACATGACAAAAGACATGTTCCCAAAACAAACCAACTGTCCGCTTGTCGATGATTCTACTTTGTTTATTTTAGAGAACTAAACATTTACCCGATGTTTGCAACAACGTTCCTTAAAACACATTTCATCTGTTCTTTAAAGGTTCCCAGAATATTTCATTGGACTAGATTAGAAGTTCACAAAACCTGTCCAGTTATGCAGATAATTCAACAATGTTTATTAAACAATTCACCTGATGTTTACAAGAACGTTGGAGATCAACATTTTGTCTGTTCTTTAAAAGGTACCAGAAAGTTTATTTTAGGTTGTGGGAACATTGTAGGGGATATGACAAGACATAGTTTCCGAACAGACAGCCATGTCTATATCAGGGGATCCCAAAACTTCTCTTTGATATTGCAAGAATGTACGGTCTTTACAAGAGATAAGTTCCCAAAACACCACAGAACAGCCTTTCTAAGATCATTACAAGAGATAAGTTCCCAAAACACCACAGAACAGCCTTTCTAAGATCATTACAAGAGATAAGTTCCCAAAACACCACAGAACAGCCTTTCTAAGTCATTACAAGAGATAAGTTCCCAAAACACCACAGAACCCTTTCTAAGATCATTACAAGAGATAAGCACAGAACAGCCTTTCTAAGATCATTACAAGAGATAAGTTCCCAAAACACCACAGAACAGCCTTTCTAAGATCTTTACAAGAGATAGGTTCCCAAAACACCACAGAACAGCCTTTCTAAGATCATTACAAGAGATAAGTTCCCAAAACACCACAGAACAGCCTTTCTAAGATCATTACAAGAGATAAGTTCCCACACCAATGGAGACAGCTAGTCTTCCTGTGGATCCCCATTAGCCCACACCAAATGGAGACAGCTAGTCTTTCTGTGGATCCCCATTAGCCAACACCAATGGAGACAGCTAGTCTTCCTGTGGATCCCCATTAGCCAACACCAATGGAGACAGCTAGTCTTCCTGTGGATCCCCATTAGCCAACACCAATGGAGACAGCTAGTCTTCCTGTGGATCCCCATTAGCCAACACCAATGGAGACAGCTCGTCTTTCTGGGGATCCCCATTAGCCCACACCAATGGAGACAGCTAGTCTTTCTGGGGATCCCCATTAGCCCACACCAATGGAGACAGTCTTCCAGGGGATCCCCTTTAGCCCACACCAATGGAGACAGCTAGTCTTTCTGGGGATCCCCATTAGCCCACACCAATGGAGACAGTCTTCCAGGGGATCCCCTTTAGCCCACACCAATGGAGACAGCTAGTCTTCCTGTGGATCCCCATTAGCCAACACCAATGGAGACAGCTAGTCTTCCTGTGGATCCCCATTAGCCAACACCAATGGAGACAGCTAGTCTTCCAGGGGATCCCATTAATAGTTATTAGCCAATATCAATGGAGACAGCTAGTCTTTCTGTGGATCCCCATTAGCCAACACCAATGGAGACAGCTAGTCTTCCTGTGGATCCCCATTAGCCAACACCAATGGAGACAGCTAGTCTTCCTGGGGATCCCCATTAGCCCACACCAATGGAGACAGCTAGTCTTTCTGGGGGATCCCCATTAGCCCACACCAATGGAGACAGCTAGTCTTTCTGAGGATCCTCATTAGCCCACACCAATGGAGACAGCTAGTCTTTCAGGGGATCCCCATTAGCCAACACCAATGGAGACAGTCTTCCAGGGGATCCCCTTTAGCCCACACCAATGGAGACAGCTAGTCTTTCTGGGGATCCCCATTAGCCCACACCAATGGAGACAGCTAGTCTTTCAGGGGATCCCCATTAGCCCACACCAATGGAGACAGCTAGTCTTTCAGGGGATCCCCATTAGCCCACACCAATGGAGACAGCTAGTCTTCCTAGGGATCCCCATTAGCCCACACCAATGGAGACAGCTAGTCTTCCAGGGGATCCCCATTAGCCAACACCAATGGAGACAGCTAGTCTTTCTGGGGATCCCCATTAGCCCAACACCAATGGAGACAGCTAGTCTTCCAGGGGATCCCCTTTAGCCAACACCAATGGAGACAGCTAGTCTTCCTGGGGATCCCCATTAGCCAACATGGGGACCAATGGAGACAGCTAGTCTTCCAGGGGATCCCCATTAGCCAACACCAATGGAGACAGCTAGTCTTTCTGGGGATCCCCATTAGCCCACACCAATGGAGACAGCTAGTCTTCCTGTGGATCCCCATTAGCCAACACCAATGGAGACAGCTAGTCTTCCAGTGGATCCCCATTAGCCAACACCAATGGAGACAGCTAGTCTTTCTGGGGATCCCCTTTTGCCCAAACCAATGGAGACAGCTAGTACTGGGGATAGCCCACACCAATGGAGACAGACAGGGGATCCAGATTAGCCAACACCAATGGAGACAGTCTTACTGGGGATCCCTATTAGACAACACCAATGGAGACAGATGGGGACTATTAGCCAACACCAATGGAGACAGATGGGGACCTATTAGCCAACACAATGGAGACAGACAGACAGACAGACAGACAGACAGACAGACAGACAGACAGACAGACAGACAGACAGACAGACAGACAGACAGACAGACAGACAGACATGTAGAGAGATAGACATGTAGAGAGATAGACATGTAGAGAGATAGACATGTAGAGAGATAGACATGGAGAGAGATAGACAGATAGACATGGAGAGAGATAGACAGATAGACATGGAGAGAGATAGACAGATAGACATGGAGAGAGATAGACAGATAGACATGGAGAGAGATAGACAGATAGACATGGAGAGAGATAGACAGATAGACATGGAGAGAGATAGACAGATAGACATGGAGAGAGATAGACAGATAGACATGGAGAGAGATAGACAGATAGACATGGAGAGAGATAGACAGATAGACATGGAGAGAGATAGACAGATAGACATGGAGAGAGATAGACAGATAGACATGGAGAGAGATAGA
>NW_026288178.1:0-32679 GCF_023373465.1 Oncorhynchus keta
GCTATCATAATATAATAGAGACAGTAGATCTAGCTGGTCTATCATAATATAATAGAGACAGTAGATCTAGCTGGTCTATCATAATATAATAGAGACAGTAGATCTAGCTGGTCTGTAATATTATAATAAGCGACAGTAGATCAAGCTGGTCTGTCATGTCATAATAGAGATAATCGATTGAGCAGGTCTGTCATAATATAATAGAGACAGTAGATCTAGCTGGTTTGTCATAATATAATAGAGACGGTAGATCTAGCTAGGCTGTCATGTTATAATAGAGACAGTAGATCTAGCTGGTCTATCATGTTATAATAGAGACAATAGATCTAGCTGGTCTATCATAATATAATAAGAGACAGTAGATCTAGCTGGTCTGTAATATTATAATAGCGACAGTAGATCCTAGCTGGTCTGTCATGTCATAATAGAGATAATCGATTGAGCTGAGGTCTGTCATAATATAATAGAGACAGTAGATCTAGCCGGTTTGTCATAATATAATAGAGACGGTAGATCTAGCTGGTCTGTCATGTTATAATAGAGACAGTAGATCTAGCTGGTCTGTCATGTTATAATAGAGACAGTAGATCTAGCTGGTCTGTCATAATATAATAGAGACAGTAGATCTAGCTGGTCTGTCATAATATAATAGAGACAGTAGATCTAGCTGGTCTGTCAGAATATACTACAGACAGTAGATCTAGCTGGTCTATCATAATATAATAGAGACAGTTGATCTAGCTGGTCTATCATAATATAATAGAGACAGTAGATCTAGCTGGTCTGTCATAATATAATAGAGACAGTTGATCTATCTGGTCTGTCATAATATAATAGAGACAGTAGATCTAGCTGGTCTGTCATATTATAATAGAGACAGTAGATCTAGCTGGTCTGTCATGTTATAATAGAGACAGTAGATCTAGCTGGTCTGTCATGTTATAATAGAGACGGTAGATCTAGCTGGTTTGTCATAATATAATAGAGACGGTTGATCTAGCTGGTCTGTCATAATATAATAGAGACAGTAGATCTAGCTGGTTTGTCATAATATAATGGAGACAGTATATCTCGCTGGTCTGTCATGTTATAATAGAGACAGTAGATCTTGCTGGTCTGTCATAATATAATAGAGACAGTAGATCTAGCTGGTCTATCATAATATAATAGAGACAGTAGATCTAGCTGGTCTGTCATAATATAATAGAGACAGTAGATCTAGCTGGTCTATCATAATATAATAGAGACAGTAGATCTAGCTGGTCTATCATAATATAATAGAGACAGTAGATCTAGCTGGTCTATCATAATATAATAGAGACAGTAGATCTAGCTGGTCTATCATAATATAATAGAGACAGTAGATCTAGCTGGTCTATCATAATATAATAGCGACAGCAGATCTAGCTGGTCTATCATAATATAATAGCAGACAGTAGATCTAGCTGGTCTATCATAATATAATAGAGACAGTAGATCTAGCTGGTCTATCATAATATAATAGAGACAGTAGATCTAGCTGGTCTATCATAATATAATAGAGACAGCAGATCTAGCTGGTCTATCATAATATAATAGAGACAGTAGATCTAGCTGGTCTATCATAATATAATAGCGACAGTAGATCTAGCTGGTCTATCATAATATAATAGAGACAGTAGATCTAGCTGGTCTATCATAATATAATAGAGACAGTAGATCTAGCTGGTCTATCATAATATAATAGAGACAGTAGATCTAGCTGGTCTATCATAATATAATAGCGACAGTAGATCTAGCTGGTCTATCATAATATAATAGAGACAGTAGATCTAGCTGGTCTATCATAATATAATAGAGACAGTAGATCTAGCTGGTCTATCATAATATAATAGAGACAGTAGATCTAGCTGGTCTGTAATATTATAATAGCGACAGTAGATCTAGCTGGTCTGTCATGTCATAATAGAGATAATCGATCTGAGCAGGTCTGTCATAATATAATAGAGACAGTAGATCTAGCTGGTTTGTCATAATATAATAGAGACGGTAGATCTAGCTGGTCTGTCATGATATAATAGAGACAGTAGATCTAGCTGGTCTGTCATAATATAATAGAGACAGTAGATCTAGCTGGTCTATCATAATATAATAGAGACAGTAGATCTAGCTGGTCTATCATAATATAATAGAGACAGTAGATCTAGCTGGTCTATCATAATATAATAGAGACAGTAGATCTAGCTGGTCTATCATAATATAATAGCGACAGTAGATCTAGCTGGGCTATCATAATATAATAGAGACAGTAGATCTAGCTGGTCTATCATAATATAATAGAGACAGTAGATCTAGCTGGTCTATCATAATATAATAGAGACAGTAGATCTAGCTGGTCTGTCATGTTATAATAGAGACAGTAGATCTAGCTGGTCTGTCATAATATAATAGAGACAATAGATCTAGCTGGTCTGTCATATTATAATAGAGACAGTAGATCTAGCTGGTTTGTCATAATATAATAGAGACGGTAGATCTAGCTGGTCTGTCATAATATAATAGAGACAGTAGATCTAGCTGGTTTGTCATAATATAATAGAGACAGTATATCTCGCTGGTCTGTCATGTTATAATAGAGACAGTAGATATTGCTGGTTTGTCATAATATAATAGAGACAGTAGATCTAGCTGGTCTGTCATGTTATAATAGAGACAGTAGATCTAGCTGGTCTATCATAATATAATAGCGACAGTAGATCTAGCTGGTCTATCATAATATAATAGAGACAGTAGATCTAGCTGGTCTATCATAATATAATAGCGACAGCAGATCTAGCTGGTCTATCATAATATAATAGAGACAGTAGATCTAGCTGGTCTATCATAATATAATAGAGACAGTAGATCTAGCTGGTCTATCATAATATAATAGCGACAGCGAGATCTAGCTGGTCTATCATAATATGATAGAGACAGTAGATCTAGCTGGTCTATCATAATATAATAGCGACAGTAGATCTAGCTGGTCTATCATAATATAATAGAGACAGTAGATCTAGCTGGTTTGTCATAATATAATAGAGACGGTAGATCTAGCTGGTCTATCATAATATAATAGAGACAGTAGATCTAGCTGGTCTATCATAATATAATAGCGACAGTAGATCTAGCTGGTCTATCATAATATAATAGAGACAGTAGATCTAGCTGGTCTATCATAATATAATAGAGACAGTAGATCTAGCTGGTCTATCATAATATAATAGAGACAGTAGATCTAGCTGGTCTGTAATATTATAATAGCGACAGTAGATCAAGCTGGTCTGTCATGTCATAATAGAGATAATCGATTGAGCAGGTCTGTCATAATATAATAGAGACAGTAGATCTAGCTGGTTTGTCATAATATAATAGAGACGGTAGATCTAGCTGGTCTATCATAATGTAACAGAGACAGTAGATCTAGCTGGTTTGTCATAATATAATAGAGACAGTAGATTTACCTGGTGTGTCATAATATAACAGAGACAGTATATCAAGCTGGTCTGTCATAATATAATAGAAACAGTAGATGTAGCTGGTGTGTCATAATACAATAGAGACATTAGATCTAGCTGGTCTGTCATAATATAATAGAGACAGTAGATCTAGCTGGTCTGTCATGTTATAATAGAGACAGTAGATCTAGCTGGTCTGTCATAATATAATAGAGACAGTAGATCTAGCTGGTCTGTCATGTTATAATAGAGACAATAGATCTAGCTGGTCTGTCATGTTATAATAGAGACAGTATATCTAGCAGGTCTGTCATAATATAATAGAGACATTAGATGTAGCTGGTGTGTCATAATATACCAGAGACTGCAGATGTAGCTGGTCTGTCATGTTATAATAGAAACAGTAGATCTAGCTGGTCTGTCATGTTATAATAGAGACAGTAGATCTAGCTGGTCTGTCATATTATAATAGAGACAGTAGATCTAGAAGGTCTGTCATAATATAATAGACACAAAGAGACAGTTGATCGAGCAGGTCTGTCATAATATAATAGACACAAAGAGACAGTTGATCTAGCTGGTCTGTCATAATATAATTGAGACAGGAGATCGAGCTGGTCTGTCATATTATAATAGAGACAGTAGATCTAGCTGGTCTGTCATAATATAATAGAGACAGTAGATCTAGCAGCTCTGTCATAATATAATAGAGACAGTAGATCTAGCTGGTCTGTCATATTATAATAGCGACAGTAGATCTCGCTGGTCTGTCATATTATAATAGAGACAGTAGATCTAGCTGGTCTGTCATAATATAATAGAGACAGTAGATCTAGCTGGTTTGTCATAATATAATAGAGACAGTAGATCTAGCTGGTCTGTCATGTTATAATAGAGACAGTAGATCTTGCTGGTTTGTCATAATATAATAGAGACAGTAGATCTAGCTGGTCTGTCATGTTATAATAGAGACAGTAGATCTAGCTGGTCTGTCATAATATAATAGAGACAGTAGATCTAGCTGGTCTATCATAATATAATAGAGACAGTAGATCTAGCTGGTCTATCATAATATAATAGAGACAGTAGATCTAGCTGGTCTATCATAATATAATAGAGACAGTAGATCTAGCTGGTCTATCATAATATAATAGCGACAGCGAGATCTAGCTGGTCTATCATAATATAATAGAGACAGTAGATCTAGCTGGTCTATCATAATATAATAGCGACAGTAGATCTAGCTGGTCTATCATAATATAATAGAGACAGTAGATCGAGCTGGTCTATCATAATATAATAGAGACAGTAGATCTAGCTGGTCTATCATAATATAATAGAGACAGTAGATCTAGCTGGTCTATCATAATATAATAGAGACAGTAGATCTAGCTGGTCTATCATAATATAATAGAGACAGTAGATCTAGCTGGTCTATCATAATATAATAGAGACAGTAGATCTAGCTGGTCTGTCATAATATAATAGAGACAGTAGATCTAGCTGGTCTATCATAATATAATAGAGACAGTAGATCTAGCTGGTCTATCATAATATAATAGAGACAGTAGATCTAGCTGGTCTATCATAATATAATAGCGACAGTAGATCTAGCTGGGCTATCATAATATAATAGAGACAGTAGATCTAGCTGGTCTATCATAATATAATAGAGACAGTAGATCTAGCTGGTCTATCATAATATAATAGAGACAGTAGATCTAGCTGGTCTGTAATATTATAATAGCGACAGTAGATCAAGCTGGTCTGTCATGTCATAATAGAGATAATCGATTGAGCAGGTCTGTCATAATATAATAGAGACAGTAGATCTAGCTGGTTTGTCATAATATAATAGAGACGGTAGATCTAGCTGGTCTGTCATGTTATAATAGAGACAGTAGATCTAGCTGGTCTGTCATGTTATAATAGAGACAATAGATCTAGCTGGTCTATCATAATATAATAGAGACAGTAGATCTAGCTGGTCTATCATAATATAATAGAGACAGTAGATCTAGCTGGTCTATCATAATATAATAGAGACAGTAGATCTAGCTGGTCTATCATAATATAATAGCGACAGTAGATCTAGCTGGGCTATCATAATATAATAGAGACAGTAGATCTAGCTGGTCTATCATAATATAATAGAGACAGTAGATCTAGCTGGTCTATCATAATATAATAGAGACAGTAGATCTAGCTGGTCTGTCATGTTATAATAGAGACAGTAGATCTAGCTGGTCTGTCATGTTATAATAGAGACAATAGATCTAGCTGGTCTGTCATATTATAATAGAGACAGTAGATCTAGCTGGTTTGTCATAATATAATAGAGACGGTAGATCTAGCTGGTCTGTCATAATATAATAGAGACAGTAGATCTAGCTGGTTTGTCATAATATAATAGAGACAGTATATCTCGCTGGTCTGTCATGTTATAATAGAGACAGTAGATCTTGCTGGTTTGTCATAATATAATAGAGACAGTATATCTAGCTGGTCTGTCATGTTATAATAGAGACAGTAGATCTAGCTGGTCTATCATAATATAATAGAGACAGTAGATCTAGCTGGTCTATCATAATATAATAGAGACAGTAGATCTAGCTGGTCTATCATAATATAATAGCAACAGCAGATCTAGCTGGTCTATCATAATATAATAGAGACAGTAGATCTAGCTGGTCTATCATAATATAATAGAGACAGTAGATCTAGCTGGTCTATCATAATATAATAGCGACAGCAGATCTAGCTGGTCTATCATAATATGATAGAGACAGTAGATCTAGCTGGTCTATCATAATATAATAGCGACAGTAGATCTAGCTGGTCTATCATAATATAATAGAGACAGTAGATCTAGCTGGTCTATCATAATATAATAGAGACAGTAGATCTAGCTGGTCTATCATAATATAATAGAGACAGTAGATCTAGCTGGTCTATCATAATATAATAGCGACAGTAGATCTAGCTGGGCTATCATAATATAATAGAGACAGTAGATCTAGCTGGTCTATCATAATATAATAGAGACAGTAGATCTAGCTGGTCTATCATAATATAATAGAGACAGTAGATCTAGCTGGTCTGTAATATTATAATAGCGACAGTAGATCAAGCTGGTCTGTCATGTCATAATAGAATAATCGATTAGTAGGTCTAATGTAATATAATAGAGACAGTAGATCTAGCTGGTTTATAATAATATAATAGGCGGTGAGTCTGGCTGATTACCATCATGGCCATAACAGAGACAGTAGATCTAGCTGGTTTGTCATAATATAATAGCGACGTAGTTTACACAATTGTGTCATAATATAACGAGACAGTATATCAAGCTGGTCTGTCATAATATAATAGAAACAGTAGATCTTAGCTGGTGTGTCATAATACAATAGAGACATTAGATCAGCTGGTCTGTCATAATATAATAGAGACAGTAGATCTAGCTGGTCTGTCATGTTATAACCAAGACCCAGTAGATCTGGCTGATCTGTCATAATATAATAGAGACAGTAGATCTAGCTGGTCTGTCAATGTTATAATAGGGAGACAATAGATCTAGCTGGTCTGTCATGTTATAATAGAGACAGTATATCTAGCAGGTCTGTCATAATATAATAGAGACATTAGATGTAGCTGGTGTGTCATAATATACCCAGAGACTGCAGATGTAGCTGGCCTGTCATGTTATAATAGAGACAGTAGATCTAGCTGGTCTGTCATAATATAATAGAGACAGTAGATCTAGCTGGTCTGTAATATTATAATAGAGACAATAGATCTAGCTGGTCTGTCATAATATAATAGACACAAGAGACAGTTGATCGAGCAGGTCTGTCATAATATAATAGACACAAAGGGCAGTTGATCTGGCTGGTCTGTCATAATATAGTGAGACAGGAGATGAGGCTGGTCTGTCATATTATAATAGAGACAGTAGATCTAGCTGGTCTGTCATAATATAATAGAGACAGTAGATCTAGCAACTCTGTCATAATATAATAGAGACAGTAGATCTAGCGGGTCTGTAATATTATAATAGCGACAGTAGATCTCGCTGGTCTGTCATATTATAATAGAGACAGTAGATCTAGCTGGTCTGTCATAATATAATCAGAGACAGTAGATCTACGCTGGTTTGTCATAATATAATAGAGACAGTATATCTCGCTGGTCTGTCATGTTATAATAGAGAGTAGATCTTGCTGGTTTGTCATAATATAATAGAGACAGTATATCTAGCTGGTCTGTGTTATAATAGGAGACGGTAGATCTAGCTGGTCTATCATAATATAATAGAGACAGTAGATCTAGCTTTGGTCTATCATAATATAATGGCGACCGAATCTAGCTGGTCTATCATAATATAATAGAGACAGTAGTCTGGCTGGTCTGTCATAATATAATAGAGACAGTAGATCTAGCTGGTCTATCATAATATAATAGCGACAGCAATCTAGCTGGTCTATCATAATATAATAGAGACAGTAGATCTAGCTGGTCTATCATAATATAATAGCGACAGTAGATCTAGCTGGTCTATCATAATATAATAGAGACAGTAGATCTGAGCTGGTCCTATCATAATATAATAGAGACAGTAGATCTGGCAGTCTATCATAATATAATAGAGACAGCAGATCTAGCTGGTCTATCATAATATAATAGAGACAGTAGATCTAGCTGGTCTATCATAATATAATAGAGACAGTAGATCTAGCTGGTCTATCATAATATAATAGCGACAGCGAATCTAGCTGGTCTGTCATAATATAATAGAGACAGTAGATCTAGCTGGTCTATCATAATATAATAGCGACAGTAGATCTGGCTGGTCTATCATAATATAATAGAGACAGTAGATCTAAGCTGGTCTATCATAATATAATAGAGACAGTAGATCTAGCTGGTCTGTCATATTATAATAGAGACAGTAGATCTAGCTGGTCTATCATAATATAATAGCGACAGTAGATCTAAGCTGGGCTTTATCATAATATAATAGAGACAGTAGATCTAGCTGGTCTATCATAATATAATAGAGACAGTAGATCTAGCTGGTCTATCATAATATAATAGAGACAGTAGATCTGGCTGGTCTGTAATATTATAATAGCGACATTAGATCCAAGCTGGTCTGTCATGTCATAATAGAGATAATCGATTGAGCAGGTCTGTCATAATATAATAGAGACAGTAGATCTAGCTGGTTTGTCATAATATAATAGAGACAGTAGATCTAGCTGGTCTGTCGCCAATATAATAGAGACGGTAGATCTGCTGGTCTATCATAATATAATGGCGACAGCAATCAACTGGTCTATCATAATATAATAGAGACCCCAGTAGATCTAGCTGGTCTATCATAATATAATAGCGACAGTAGATCTAGCTGGTCTGTCATAATATAATAGGGCAGTAGATGGGCTGATTCTATCATAATATAATAGAGACAGTAGATCTAGCTGGTCTGTCATAATATAATAGAGACAGAGATCTAGCTGGTCCTATCATAATATAATAGAGACAGTAGATCTCTGGCTGGTCTGTCATAATATAATAGAGACAGTAGATCTAGCTGGTCTATCATAATAATGGCGACAGCGAATCTAGCTGGTCTATCATAATATAATAGAGACGGTAGATCTGGCTGGTCTATCATAATATAATAGCGACAGTAGATTTACCTGGTGTGTCATAATATAACAGGACAGTATATCAAGCTGGTCTGTCATAATATAATAGAAACAGTAGATGTAGCTGGTGTGTCATAATACAATAGAGACATTTAGATCTAGCTGGTCTGTGTAATATAATAGAGACAGTAGATCTAGCTGGTCTGTCATGTTATAATAGAGACGGTAGATCTGGCTGGTCTGTCATAATATAATAGAGACAGTAGATCTAGCTGGTCTGTCATGTTATAATAGAGACAATAGATCTAGCTGGTCTGTCATGTTATAATAGAGACAGTATCTAGCAGGTCTGTCATAATATAATAGAGACATTAGATGCTTAGCTGGTGTGTCATAATATACCAGAGACTGCAGATGTAGCTGGCCTGTCATGTTATAATAGAGACAGTAGATCTAGCTGGTCTGTCATAATATAATAGAGACAGTAGATCTAGCTGGTCTGTAATATTATAATAGAGACGGTAGATCTAGCTGGTCTGTCATATTATAATAGAGACAGTAGATCTAGATGGTCTGTCATAATATAATAGAGACAATAGATCTAGCTGGTCTGTCATAATATAATAGACACAAAGGAGACAGTTGATCGAGCAGGTCTGTCATAATATAATAGACACAAAGAGACAGTTGATCTAGCTGGTCTGTCATAATATAATAGAGACAGTAGATCTAGCAACTCTGTCATAATATAATTGAGACAGGAGATCGAGCTGGTCTGTCATATTATAATAGAGACAGTAGATCTAGCTGGTCTGTCATAATATAATAGAGACAGTAGATCTAGCAACTCTGTCATAATATAATAGAGACAGTAGATCCTAGCTGGTCTGCAATATTATAATAGCGACAGTAGATCTCGCTGGTCTGTCATATTATAATAGAGACAGTAGATCTAGCTGGTCTGTCATAATATAATAGAGACAGTAGATCTAGCTGGTTTGTCATAATATAATAGAGACAGTATATCTCGCTGGTCTGTCATGTTATAATAGAGACAGTATATCTTGCTGGTTTGTCATAATATAATAGAGACAGTATATCTAGCTGGTCTGTCATGTTATAATAGAGACAGTAGATCTAGCTGGTCTATCATAATATAATAGAGACAGTAGATCTAGCTGGTCTATCATAATATAATAGCTAAGTAGATCTAGCTGGTCTATCATAATATAATAGAGACAGTAGATCTAGCTGGTCTATCATAATATAATAGAGACAGTAGATCTAGCTGGTCTATCATAATATAATAGCGACGGCAGATCTAGCTGGTCTATCATAATATAATAGACAGTAGATCTAGCTGGTCTATCATAATATAATAGAGACAGTAGATCTAGCTGGTCTATCATAATATAATAGCGACAGTAGATCAGCTGGGCTATCATAATATAATAGAGACAGTAGATCTAGCTGGCCTATCATAATATAATAGAGACGGTAGATCTAGCTGGTCTATCATAATATAATAGAGACAGTAGATCTAGCTGGTCTGTAATATTATAATAGCGACAGTAGATCAAGCTGGTCTGTCATGTCATAATAGAGAGATAATCGATTGAGCAGGTCTGTCATAATATAATAGAGACAGTAGATCTAGCTGGTTTGTCATAATATAATAGAGACGGTAGATCTAGCTGGTCTATCATAATAACAGAGACAGTAGATCTAGCTGGTCTGTCATAATATAATAGAAACATTAGATGTAGCTGGTGTGTCATAATACAATAGAGACATTAGATCTAGCTGGTCTGTCATAATATAATAGAGACAGTAGATCTAGCTGGTCTGTCATGTTATACAGAGACAGTAGTCTAGCTGGTCTGTCATAATATAATAGAGACAGTAGATCTAGCTGGTCTGTCATGTTATAATAGAGACAATAGATCTAGCTGGTCTGTCATGTTATATAGAGACAGTATATCTAGCAGGTCTGTCATAATATAATAGAGACATTAGATGGGGCTGGTGTGTCATAATATACCAGAGACTGCGAATGAACTGGCCTGTCATGTTATAATAGAGACAGCAGATTCAGCTGGTCTGTCATAATATAATAGAGACAGTAGATCTAGCTGGTCTGTAATATTATAATAGAGACGGTAGATCTAACTGGTCTGTCATATTATAATAGAGACAGTAGATCTAGATGGTCTGTCATAATATAATAGAGACAATAGATCTAGCTGGTCTGTCATGTAATATAATAGACACAAAGAGACAGTTGATCGAGCAGGTCTGTCATAATATAATAGACACAAAGAGACGGTTGATCTAGCTGGTCTGTCATAATATAATAGAGACAGTAGATCTAGCTGGTCTATCATAATATAATAGAGACAGTAGATTCAGCTGGTCTGTAATATTATAATAGCGACAGTAGATCAAGCTGGTCTGTCATGTCATAATAGAGATAATCGATTGAGCAGGTCTGTCATAATATAATAGAGACAGTAGATCTAGCTGGTTTGTCATAATATAATAGAGACGGTAGATCTAGCTGGTCTATCATAATGTAACAGAGACAGTAGATCTAGCTGGTTTGTCATAATATAATAGCGACAGTAGATTTACCTGGTGTGTCATAATATAACAGAGACAGTATATCAAGCTGGTCTGTCATAATATAATAGAAACAGTAGATGTAGCTGGTGTGTCATAATACAATAGAGACATTAGATCTAGCTGGTCTGTCATAATATAATAGAGACAGTAGATCTAGCTGGTCTGTCATGTTATAATAGAGACAGTAGATCTAGCTGGTCTGTCATAATATAATAGAGACAGTAGATCTAGCTGGTCTGTCATGTTATAATAGAGACAATAGATCTAGCTGGTCTGTCATGTTATAATAGAGACAGTATATCTAGCAGGTCTGTCATAATATAATAGAGACATTAGATGTAGCTGGTGTGTCATAATATACCAGAGACTGCAGATGTAGCTGGCCTGTCATGTTATAATAGAGACAGTAGATCTAGCTGGTCTGTCATAATATAATAGAGACAGTAGATCTAGCTGGTCTGTAATATTATAATAGAGACGGGTAGATCTAGCTGGTCTGTCATATTATAATAGAGACAGTAGATCTAGATGGTCTGTCATAATATAATAGAGACAATAGATCTAGCTGGTCTGTCATAATATAATAGACACAAAGAGACAGTTGATCGAGCAGGTCTGTCATAATATAATAGACACAAAGAGACAGTTGATCTAGCTGGTCTGTCATAATATAATAGAGACAGTAGATCTAGCAACTCTGTCATAATATAAGTGAGACGGGAGATCGAGAGCTGGTCTGTCATATTATAATAGAGACAGTAGATCTAGCTGGTCTGTCATAATATAATAGAGACAGTAGATCTAGCAACTCTGTCATAATATAATAGAGACAGTAGATCTAGCTGGTCTGTAATATTATAATAGCGACAGTAGATCTTTCGCTGGTCTGTCATATTATAATAGAGACAGTAGATCTAGCTGGTCTGTCATAATATAATAGAGACAGTAGATCTAGCTGGTTTGTCATAATATAATAGAGACAGTATATCTCGCTGGTCTGTCATGTTATAATAGACACAAAGAGACAGTTGATCGAGCAGGTCTGTCATAATATAATAGAGACAGTAGATCTAGCTGGTCTATCATAATATAATAGAGACAGTAGATCTAGCTGGTCTATCATAATATAATAGCGACAGCAGATCTAGCTGGTCTATCATAATATAATAGAGACAGTAGATCTAGCTGGTCTATCATAATATAATAGCGACAGTAGATCTAGCTGGTCTATCATAATATAATAGAGACAGTAGATCGAGCTGGTCTATCATATAATAGAGACAGTAGATCTAGCTGGTCTGTCATAATATAATAGAGACAGCGAGATCTAGCTGGTCTATCATAATATAATAGAGACAGTAGATCTAGCTGGTCTATCATTTATAATAGAGACAGTAGACGAAGCTGGTCTATCATAATATAACAGCGACAGCAGATCTAGCTGGTCTATCATAATATAATAGAGACAGTAGATCTAGCTGGTCTATCATAATATAATAGCGACAGTAGATCTAGCTGGTCTATCATAATATAATAGAGACAGTAGATCTAGCTGGTCTATCATAATATAATAGAGACAGTAGATCTAGCTGGTCTATCATAATATAATAGAGACAGTAGATCTAGCTGGTCTATCATAATATAATAGCGACAGTAGATCAGCTGGGCTATCATAATATAATAGAGACAGTAGATCTAGCTGATCTATCATAATATAATAGAGACAGTAGATCTAGCTGGTCTATCATAATATAATAATAGAGACAGTAGATCTAGCTGGTCTGTAATATTATAATAGCGACAGTAGATCTAGCTGGTCTGTCATGTCATAACAGAGATAATCGATTGAGCAGGTCTGTCATAATATAATAGAGACAGTAGATCTAGCTGGTTTGTCATGTTATAATAGAGACAGTAGATCTAGCTGGTCTGTCATAATATAATAGAGACAGTAGATCTAGCTGGTCTATCATAATATAATAGCGACAGCAGATCTAGCTGGTCTATCATAATATAATAGAGACAGTAGATCTAGCTGGTCTATCATAATATAATAGCGACAGTAGATCTAGCTGGTCTATCATAATATATAGAGACAGTAGATCGGAGCTGGTCTATCATAATATAATAGAGACAGTATATCTAGCTGGTCTGTCATGTTATAATAGAGACAGTAGATCTAGCTGGTCTATCATAATATAATAGAGATAGTAGATCTAGCTGGTCTATCATAATATAATAGAGACAGTAGATCTAGCTGGTCTATCATAATATAATAGCGACAGCAGATCTAGCTGGTCTATCATAATATAATAGAGACAGTAGATCTAGCTGGTCTATCATAATATAATAGAGACAGTAGATATCTAGCTGGTCTATCATAATATATAATAGAGACAGTAGATCTAGCTGGTCTATCATAATATAAGTAGAGCCATTCTATCATAACAGTAGATCTAGCTGGTCTATCATAATATAATAGAGACAGTAGATCTAGCTGGTCTATCATAATATAATAGCGACAGTAGATCTGGCTGGGCTATGTAATATAATAGAGACAGTAGATCTAGCTGGTCTATCATAATATAATAGAGACAGTAGATCTAGCTGGTCTATCATAATATATAGAGACAGTAGATCTAGCTGGTCTGTATATTATAATAGCGACAGTAGATCAAGCTGGTCTGTCTTGTCATAATAGAGATAATCGATTGAGCAGGTCTGTCATAATATAATAGAGACAGTAGATCTAGCTGGTTTGTCATAATATAATAGAGACGGTAGATCTAGCTGGTCTATCATAATGTAACAGCGACATTAGATCTAGCTGGTTTGTCATAATATAATAGCGACAGTAGATTTACCTGGTGTGTCATAATATAACAGAGACAGTATATCAAGCTGGTCTGTCATAATATAATAGAAACAGTAGATGTAGCTGGTGTGTCATAATACAATAGAGACATTAGATCTAGCTGGTCTGTCATAATATAATAGAGACAGTAGATCTAGCTGGTCTGTCATGTTATAATAGAGACAGTAGATCTAGCTGGTCTGTCATGTTATAATAGAGACAATAGATCTAGCTGGTCTGTCATGTTATAATAGAGACAGTATATCTAGCAGGTCTGTCATAATATAATAGAGACATTAGATGTAGCTGGTGTGTCATAATATACCAGAGACTCGTAGATGTAGCTGGTCTGTCATGTTATAATAGAGACAGTAGATCTAGCTGGTCTGTCATAATATAATAGAGACAGTAGATCTAGCTGGTCTGTAATTATAATAGAGACGGTAGATCTAGCTGGTCTGTCATATTATAATAGAGACAGTAGATCTAGATGGTCTGTCATAATATAATAGACAATAGATCTAGCCGGTCTGTCATAATATAATAGACACAAAGAGACAGTTGATCGAGCAGGTCTGTCATAATATAATAGACACAAAGAGACAGTTGATCTAGCTGGTCTGTCATAATATAATTGAGACAGGAGATCGAGCTGGTCTGTCATATTATAATAGATACAGTGCAGATCTAGCTGGTCTGTCATAATATAATAGAGACAGTAGATCTAGCAACTCTGTCATAATATAATAGAGACAGTAGATCTAGCTGGTCTGTAATATTATAATAGCGACAGTAGATCTCGCTGGTCTGTCATATTATAATAGAGACAGTAGATCTAGCTGGTCTGTCATAATATAATAGAGACAGTAGATCTAGCTGGTTTGTCATAATATAATAGACAGTATATCTCGCTGGTCTGTCATGTTATAATAGAGACGGGAGATCTTGCTGGTTTGTCATAATATAATAGAGACAGTATATCTAGCTGGTCTGTCGTGTTATAATAGAGACAGTAGATCAGCTGAATCATCATAATATAATAGCGACAGCAGATCTAGCTGTCTATCATAATATAACAGAGACAGTAGATCTAGCTGGTCTATCATAATATATTAGAGACAGTAGATCTAGCGGGTCTATCATAATATACAGCGACAGCAAGATCAGCTGGTCTATCATAATATAATGAGATGGACAGACAGCTGGTCTATCATAATATAATAGCCACAGAAGATCTAGCTGGTCTATCATAATATAATAGAGACAGTAGATCGAGCTGGTCTATCATAATATAATAGAGACAGTAGATCTAGCTGGTCTATCATAATATAATAGAGACAGTAGATCTAGCTGGTCTATCATAATATAATATTTTATTAGTAGATCTAGCTGGTCTATCATAATATAATAGAGACAGTAGATCTAGCTGGTCTATCATAATATAATAGAGACAGTAGATCTAGCTGGTCTATCATAATATAATAGAGACAGTAGATCTAGCTGGTCTGTAATATTATAATAGCGACAGCAGATCAAGCTGGTCTGTCATGTCATAATAGAGATAATCGATTGAGCAGGTCTGTCATAACATAATAGAGACAGTAGATCTATAGCTGGTTTGTCATAATATAATAGAGACGGTAGATCTAGCTGGTCTATCATAATGCATAACAGAGACAGTAGATCTAGCTGGTTTTTGTCATAAGATAATAGCGACAGTAGATTTACCAGGTGTGTCATAATATAGAGACAGTATATCAAGCTGGTCTGTCATAATATAATAGAAACAGTAGATGTAGCTGGTGTGTCATAATACAATAGAGACATTAGATCTAGCTGGTCTGTCATAATATAATAGAGACAGTAGATCTAGCTGGTCTGTCATGTTATAAAATAGAGACAGTAGCTCTAGCTGGTCTGTCATAATATAATAGAGACAGTAGATCTAGCTGGTCTGTCATGTTATAATAGAGACAAAATAGATCTAGCTGGTCTGTCATGTTATAATAGAGACAGTATATCTAGTATATCGTCTGTCATAATATAATAGAGACATTAGATGTAGCTGGTGTGTCATAATATACCAGAGACTGTAGATGTAGCTAGTCTGTCATGTTATAATAGAGACAGTAGGTCCAGCTGGTCTGTCATAATATAATAGAGACAGTAGATCTAGCTGGTCTGTAATATTATAATAGAGACGGTGAATCTAGCTGGTCTTCATATTATAATAGAGACAGTAGATCTAGATGGTCTGTCATAATATAATAGAGACAATAGATCTAGCTGGTCTGTCATAATATAATAGACACAAAGAGACAGTTGATTGCAGGTCTGTCATAATATAATAGACACAAGATGAAGTTATCTAGCTGGTCTGTCACACCTCTAATTGGAGACAGGAGACGAGCTGGTCTGTCATATTATAATGAGACATTGCAGCTGGTCTGTCATAATATAATAGAGACAGTAGATCTAGCAAGTCTGTCATAATATATTAGACAGGCAGATCTAGCCGGTCTGCAATATTATAATAGCTGACAGTAGATCTCGCTGGTCTGTCATATTATTATAGACAGTAGATCTAGCTGGTCTGTCATAATATAATAGAGACAGTAGATCTAGCTGGTTGTCATAATATAATAGAGACAGTATATCTCGCTGGTCTGTCATGTTATAATAGAGACAGTAGATCTTGCTGGTTTGTCATAATATAATAGAGACAGTAGATCTAGCTGGTCTATCATAATATAATAGCGACAGCAGATCTAGCTGGTCTATCATAATATAATAGAGACAGTAGATCTAGCTGGTCTATCATAATATAATAGCGACAGAAGATCTAGCTGGTCTATCATAATAATAGAGACAGTAGATCAAGGCTGGTCTATCATAATATAATATATACCAGTAGATCTAGCTGGTCTATCATACTATAATAGAGACAGTAGATCTAGCTGGTCTATCAATATAATGGCGACAGCAGATCTAGCTGGTCTATCATAATATAATAGAGACAGTAGATCTAGCTGGTCTATCATAATATAATAGAGACAGTAGATCTAGCTGGTCTATCATAATATAATAGAGACAGTAGATCTAGCTGGTCTGTAATATTATAATAGCTACAGTAGATCAAGCTGGTCTGTCATGTCATAATAGAGATAATCGATTGAGCAGGTCTGTCATAATATAATAGAGACAGTAGATCTAGCTGGTTTGTCATAATATAATAGAGACGGCAGATCTAGCTGGTCTATCATAATGTAACAGAGACAGTAGATCTAGCTGGTTTGTCATAATATAATAGCGACAGTAGATTTACCAGGTGTGTCATAATATAACAGAGACAGTATATCAAGCTGGTCTGTCATAATATAATAGAAACAGTAGATGTAGCTGGTGTGTCATAATACAATAGAGACATTAGATCTAGCTGGTCTGTCATAATATAATAGAGACAGTAGATCTAGCTGGTCTGTCATGTTATAATAGAGACAGTAGATCTAGCTGGTCTGTCATAATATAATAGAGACAGTAGATCTAGCTGGTCTGTCATGTTATAATAGAGACAATAGATCTAGCTGGTCTGTCATGTTATAATAGAGACAGTATATCTAGCAGGTCTGTCATAATATAATAGAGACATTAGATGTAGCTGGTGTGTCATAATATACCAGAGACTGTAGATGTAGCTGGTCTGTCATGATATAATAGAGACAGTAGATCTAGCTGGTCTGTCATAATATAATAGAGACAGTAGATCTAGCTGGTCTGTAATATTATAATAGAGACGGTAGATCTAGCTGGTCTGTCATATTATAATAGAGACAGTAGATCTACCTGGTCTGTCATAATATAGTAGAGACAATAGATCTAGCTGGTCTGTCATAATATAATAGAGACAGTAGATCTAGCTGGTCTGTCATAATATAATGACTGGTCTAACGTCGTCTATCATAATATAATAGAGACAGGAGATCGAGCTGGTCTGTCATAATATAATAGAGACAGTAGATCTAGCTGGTTTGTCATAATATAATAGAGACTGTAGATCTAGCTGGTCTATCATAATATAATAGCGACAGTAGATCTAGCTGGTCTATCATAATATAATAGAGACAGTAGATCTAGCTGGTCTATCTGTAGATCTAGCTGGTCTATCATAATATAATAGAGACAGTAGATCTAGCTGGTCTGTCATAATATAATAGGAACAGTAGATCTAGCTGTCATGTCATAATAGAGATAATCGATTGAGCAGGTCTGTCATATATAATAGAGACAGTAGATCTAGCTGGTTTGTCATAATATAATAGAGACGGTAGATCTAGCTGGTCTATCATAATGTAACAGAGACAGTAGATCTAGCTGGTTTGTCATAATATAATAGCGACAGTAGATTTACCTGGTGTGTCATAATATAACAGAGACAGTATATCAAGCTGGTCTGTCATAATATAATAGAAACAGTAGATGTAGCTGGTGTGTCATAATACAATAGAGACATTAGATCTAGCTGGTCTGTCATAATATAATAGAGACAGTAGATCTAGCTGGTCTGTCATGTTATAATAGAGACAGTAGATCTAGCTGGTCTGTCATAATATAATAGAGACAGTAGATCTAGCTGGTCTGTCATGTTATAATAGAGACAATAGATCTAGCTGGTCTGTCATGTTATAATAGAGACAGTATATCTAGCAGGTCTGTCATAATATAATAGAGACATTAGATGTAGCTGGTGTGTCATAATATACCAGAGACTGTAGATGTAGCTGGTCTGTCATGTTATAATAGAGACAGTAGATCTAGCTGGTCTGTCATAATATAATAGAGACAGTAGATCTAGCTGGTCTGTAATATTATAATAGAGAGAAGATCAGCTGGTCTGTCATATTATAATAGAGACAGTAGATCTAGATGGTCTGTCATAATATAATAGAGACAATAGATCTAGCTGGTCTGTCATAATATAATAGACACAAAGAGACAGTTGATCGAGCAGGTCTGTCATAATATAATAGACACAAAGAGACAGTTGATCTAGCTGGTCTGTCATAATATAATTGAGACAGGAGATCGAGCTGGTCTGTCATATTATAATAGAGACAGTAGATCGAGCTGGTCTGTCATAATATAATAGAGACAGTAGATCTAGCAAGTCTGTCATAATATAATAGAGACAGTAGATTCAGCTGGTCTGCAATATTATAATAGCGACAGTAGATCTCGCTGGTCTGTCATATTATAATAGAGACAGTAGATCTAGCTGGTCTGTCATAATATAATAGGGAACATTGTAGATCTAGCTGGTTTGTCATAATATAATAGAGACAGTATATCTCGCTGGTCTGTCATGTTATAATAAGAGACAGTAGATCTTGCTGGTTTGTCATAATATAATAGAGACAGTAGATCTAGCTGGTCTATCATAATATAATAGAGACAGTAGATCTAGCTGGTCTATCATAATATAATAGAGACAGTAGATCTAGCTGGGTCTATCATAATATAATAGCGACAGAAGATCTAGCTGGTCTATCATAATATAATAGAGACAGTAGATCGAGCTGGTCTATCATAATATAATAGAGACAGTGCAGATCTAGCCTGGGTCTATCATAATATAATAGAGACAGTAGATCTAGCTGGTCTATCATAATATAATAGCGACAGTAGATCTAGCTGGTCTATCATAATATAATAGAGACAGTAGATCAGCTGGTCTATCATAATATACGAGACAGTAGATCTAGCTGGTCTATCATAATATAATAGAGACAGATCTAGCTGGTCTGTAATATTATAATAGAGACAGTAGATCAAGCTGGTCTGTCATGTCATAATAGAGATAATCGATTGAGCAGGTCTGTCATAATATAATAGAGACAGTAGATCTAGCTGGTTTGTCATAATATATAGAGATTTAGATCTAGCTGGTCTATCATAATGTAACAGAGACAGTAGATCTAGCTGGTTTGTCATAATATAATAGCGACAGTAGATTTACAGTGTGTCATAATATAACAGAGACAGTATATCAAGCTGGTCTGTCATAATATAATAGAAACAGTAGATGTAGCTGGTGTGTCATAATACAATAGAGACATTAGATCTAGCTGGTCTGTCATAATATAATAGAGACAGTAGATCTAGCTGGTCTGTCATGTTATAATAGAGACAGTAGCTCTAGCTGGTCTGTCATAATATAATAGAGACAGTAGATCTAGCTGGTCTGTCATGTTATAATAGAGACAATAGATCTAGCTGGTCTGTCATGTTATAATAGAGACAGTATATCTAGCAGGTCTGTCATAATATAATAGAGACATTAGATGTAGCTGGTGTGTCATAATATACCAGAGACTGTAGATGTAGCTGGTCTGTCATGTTATAATAGAGACAGTAGATCTAGCTGGTCTGTCATAATATAATAGCGACAGTAGATCAAGCTGGTCTGTCAGAATATAATGGAGACAGTAGATCTAGCTGGTCTGTCATATTATAATAGAGACAGTAGATCTAGATGGTCTGTCATAATATAATAGAGACAATAGATCTAGCTGGTCTGTCATAATATAATAGACACAAAGAGACAGTTGATCGAGCAGGTCTGTCATAATATAATAGACACAAAGAGACAGTTGATCTAGCTGGTCTGTCATAATATAATTGAGACAGGAGATCGAGCTGGTCTGTCATATTATAATAGAGACAGTAGATCGAGCTGGTCTGTCATAATATAATAGAGACAGTAGATCTAGCAAGTCTGTCATAATATAATAGAGACAGTAGATCTAGCTGGTCTGTAATATTATAATAGCGACAGTAGATCTCGCTGGTCTGTCATATTATAATAGAGACAGTAGATCTAGCTGGTCTGTCATAATATAATAGAGACAGTAGATCTAGCTGGTTTGTCATAATATAATAGAGACAGTATATCTCACTGGTCTGTCATGTTATAATAGAGACAGTAGATCTTGCTGGTTTGTCATAATATAATAGAGACAGTATATCTAGCTGGTCTGTCATGTTATAATAGAGACAGTAGATCTAGCTGGTCTGTAATATTATAATAGCGACAGTAGATCTCGCTGGTCTGTCATATTATAATAGAGACAGTATATCTCGCTGGTCTGTCATGTTATAATAGAGACAGTAGATCTTGCTGGTTTGTCATAATATAATAGAGACAGTATATCTAGCTGGTCTGTCATGTTATAATAGAGACAGTAGATCTAGCTGGTCTATCATAATATAATAGAGACAGTAGATCTAGCTGGTCTATCATAATATAATAGCGACAGCAGATCTAGCTGGTCTATCATAATATAATAGAGACAGTAGATCTAGCTGGTCTATCATAATATAATAGAGACAGTAGATCTAGCTGGTCTATCATAATATAATAGCGACAGCAGATCTAGCTGGTCTATCATAATATAATAGAGACAGTAGATCTAGCTGGTCTATCATAATATAATAGCGACAGTAGATCAAGCTGGTCAGTCATAATATAATAGAAACAGTAGATGTAGCTGGTCTATCATAATATAATAGAGACAGTAGATCTAGCTGGTCTGTAATATTATAATAGCGAAAGTAGATCAAGATGGTCTGTCATGTCATAATAGAGATAGTCGATTGAGCAGGTCTGTCATAATATAATAGAGACAGTATATCTAGCTGGTCTATCATGTTATAATAGAGACAGTAGATCAAGCTGGTCTGTCAGAATATAATGGAGACAGTAGATCTAGCTGGTCTGTAATATTATAATAGAGACAGTAGATCTAGCTGGTCTGTCATATTATAATAGAGACAGTAGATCTAGATGGTCTGTCATAATATAATAGACACAAAGAGACAGTTGATAGAGCAGGTCTGTCATAATATAATAGACACAAAGAGACAGTTGATCTAGCTGGTCTGTCATAATATAATTGAGACAGGAGATCTAGCTGGTGTCATATTATAATAGTGACATTAGATCTCGCTGGTCTGTCATAATATAATAGAGACAGTAGATGTAGCTGGTTTGTCATAATATAATAGAGACTGTAGATCTAGCTGGTCCATCATAATGTAACAGAGACAGTAGATCTAGCTGGTCTATCATAATATAATAGCGACAGTAGATGTAGCTGGTTTGTCATAATATAATAGAGACGGTAGATCTAGCTGGTCCATCATAATGTAACAGAGACAGTAGATCTAGCTGGTTTGTCATAATATAATAGTGACAGTAGATTTACCTGGTGTGTCATAATATAACAGAGACAGTATATCAAACTGGTCTGTCATAATATAATAGAAACAGTAGATGTAGCTGGTGTGTCATAATACAATAGAGACATTAGATCTAGCTTGTCTGTCATAATATAATAGAGACAGTAGATCTAGCTGGTCTGTCATGTTATAATAGAGACAGTAGATCTAGCTGGTTTGTCATAATATAATAGAGACAGTAGATCTTGCTGGTCTGTCATGTTATAATAGAGACAGTAGATCTAGCAGGTCTGTCATAATATAATAGAGACAGTAGATCTAGCTGGTCTGTCATGTTATAATAGAGACAGTAGATCTAGCTGGTCTGTCATAATATAATAGAGACAGTTATCTAGCTGGTCTGTAATATTATAATAGTGACAGTAGATCTAGCTGGTCTGTCATAATATAATAGAGACAGTAGATCTAGCTGGTTTGTCATAATATAATAGAGACAGTAGATCTAGCTGGTTTGTCATAATATAATAGAGACAGTATATCTAGCTGGTCTGTCATGTTATAATAGAGACAGTAGATCTTGGTGGTTTGTCATAATATAATAGAGACAGTATATCTAGCTGGTCTGTCATGTTATAATATAGACAGATCTAGCTAGTCTATCATAATATAATAGCGACAGCAGATCTAGCTGGTCTATCATAATATAATAGAGACAGAGATCTAGCTGGTCTATCATAATATAAAGAGACAGTAGATCTAGCGGGTCTATCATAATATAATAGCGACAGCAGATCTAGCTGGTCTATCATAATATAATAGAGACAGTAGATCTAGCTGGTCTATCATAATATAATAGAGACAGTATATCTAGCTGGTCTGTCATGTTATAATAGAGACAGTAGATCTAGCTGGTCTATCATAATATAATAGCGACAGCAGATCTAGCTGGTCTATCATAATATAATAGAGACAGTAGATCTAGCTGGTCTATCATAATATAATAGCCGACAGTGCAGATCTAGCTGGTCTGTCATAATATAATAGAGACAGTAGATCTAGCTGGTCTGTCATGTTATAATAGAGACAGTAGATCTAGCTGGTCTGTCATAATATAATAGAGACAGTAGATCTAGTTGGTCTGTCATGTTATAATAGAGACAGTAGACCTAGCTGGTCTGTCATGTTATAATAGAAACAGTAGATCTAGCTGGTCTGTCATGTTATAATAGAGACAGTAGATCTAGCTGGTCTGTCATATTATAATAGAGACAGTAGATCTAGATGGTCTGTCATAATATAATAGAGACAATAGATCTAGCTGGTCTGTCATAATATAATTGAGACAGGGGAGATCGAGCTGGTCTGTCATATTATAATAGAGACAGTAGATGTAGCTGGTGTGTCATAATATAACAGAGACTGTAGATCCAGCTGGTCTGTCATAATATAATAGAGACAGTTATCTAGCTGGTCTGTAATATTATAATTGAGACAGGAGATCGAGCTGGTCTGTCATATTATAACAGAGACAGTAGATGTAGCTGGTGTGTCATAATATAACAGAGACTGTAGATCCAGCTGGTCTGTCATAATATAATAGAGACAGTTATCTAGCTGGTCTGTAATATTATAATAGTGACAGTAGATCTAGCTGGTCTGTCATAATATAATAGAGACAGTAGATCTAGCTGGTTTGTCATAATATAATAGAGACAGTAGATCTAGCTGGTTTTGTCATAATATAATAGAGACAGTATATCTAGCTGGTCTGTCATGTTATAATAGAGACAGTAGATCTTGGTGGTTTGTCATAATATAATAGAGACAGTATATCTAGCTGGTCTGTCATGTTATAATATAGACAGTAGATCTAGCTGGTCTATCATAATATAATAGCGACAGCAGATCTAGCTGGTCTATCATAATATAATAGACACAGTAGATCTAGCTGGTCTATCATAATATAAGAGAGACAGTAGATCTAGCTGGTCTATCATAATATAATAGCGACAGCAGATCTAGCTGGTCTATCATAATATAATAGAGACAGTAGATCTAGCTGGTCTATCATAATATAATAGAGACAGTATATCTAGCTGGTCTGTCATGTTATAATAGAGACAGTAGATCTAGCTGGTCTATCATAATATAATAGCGACAGCAGATCTAGCTGGTCTATCATAATATAATAGAGACAGTAGATCTAGCTGGTCTATCATAATATAATAGCGACAGTAGATCTAGCTGGTCTGTCATAATATAATAGAGACAGTAGATCTAGCTGGTCTGTCATGTTATAATAGAGACAGTAGATCTAGCTGGTCTGTCATAATATAATAGAGACAGTAGATCTAGTTGGTCTGTCATGTTATAATAGAGACAGTAGACCTAGCTGGTCTGTCATGTTATAATAGAAACAGTAGATCTAGCTGGTCTGTCATGTTATAATAGAGACAGTAGATCTAGCTGGTCTGTCATATTATAATAGAGACAGTAGATCTAGATGGTCTGTCATAATATAATAGAGACAATAGATCTAGCTGGTCTGTCATAATATAATTGAGAC
Organism: Oncorhynchus keta; assembly: GCF_023373465.1. Classification (NCBI taxonomy): domain Eukaryota; kingdom Metazoa; phylum Chordata; class Actinopteri; order Salmoniformes; family Salmonidae; genus Oncorhynchus; species Oncorhynchus keta. The sequence continues at coordinate 25,405 of NW_026288178.1, forward strand.
AGGAGATCGAGCTGGTCTGTCATATTATAATAGAGACAGTAGATGTAGCTGGTGTGTCATAATATAACAGAGACTGTAGATCCAGCTGGTCTGTCATAATATAATAGAGACAGTAGATCTAGATGGTCTGTCATATTATAATAGTGACAGTAGATCTAGCTGGTCTGTGATAATATAATAGAGACAGTAGATCTAGCTGGTTTGTCATAATATAATAGAGACGGTAGATCTAGCTGGTCTGTCATAATATAATAGAGACAGTAGATCTAGCTGGTTTGTCATAATATAATAGAGACAGTATATCTAGCTGGTCTGTCATGTTATAATAGAGACAGTAGATCTAGCTGGTCTGTCATGATATAATAGACACAAAGAGACAGTTGATCTAGCTGGTCTGTCATAATATAATAGAGACAGTATATCTAGCTGGTCTGTCATGTTATAATAGAGACAGTAGATCTAGCTGGTCTGTCATGATATAATAGAGACATTAGATGTAGCTGGTGTGTCATAATATACCTGAGACTGTAGATGTAGCTGGTCTGTCATAATATAATAGAGACAGTAGATCTAGCTGGTCTGTCATGTTATAATAGAAACAGTAGATCTAGCTGGTCTGTCATATTATAATAGAGACAGGAGATCGAGCTGGTCTGTCATAATATAATAGAGACAGTAGATCTAGCTGGTCTATCATAATATAATAGAGACAGTAGATCTAGCTGGTCTGTAATATTATAATAGCGACAGTAGATCAAGCTGGTCTGTCATGTCATAATAGAGATAGTCGATTGAGCAGGTCTGTCGCCAATATAATAGAGACAGTATATCTAGCTGGTCTGTCATGTTATAATAGAGACAGTAGATCTAGCTGGTCTGTCATAATATAATAGAGACAGTAGATCTAGCTGGTTTGTCATAATATAATAGCGACAGTAGATGTACCTGGTTTGTCATAATATAATAGAGACAATAGATCTAGCTGGTCTGTCATATTATAATAGAGACAGTAGATCTAGATGGTCTGTCATAATATAATAGACACAAAGAGACAGTTGATCGAGCAGGTCTGTCATAATATAATAGAGACAGTAGATCTAGCTGGTTTGTCATAATATAATAGAGACAGTATATCTAGCTGGTCTGTCATGTTATAATAGAGACAGTAGATCTTGCTGGTTTGTCATATTATAATAGAGACAGTAGATCTAGCCGGTCTGTCATGTTATAATAGAGACAGTAGATGTAGCTGGTCTTTTCATAATATAATAGAGACAGTAGATCTAGCTGGTCTGTAATATTATAATAGCGACAGTAGATCTAGCTGGTCTGTCATAATATAATAGAGACATAAGATGTAGCTGTGTGTCATAATATACCAGAGACTGTAGATGTAGCTGGTCTGTCATGTTATAATAGAGACAGTAGATATAGCTGGTCTGTCATAATACAATAGAGACATTAGACTTAGCTGGTCTGTCATAATATAATAGACACAGTAGATCTAGCTGGTCTGTCATAATACAATATATTACATTAGATCTAGCTGGTCTGTCATAATACAATAGAGACATTAGATCTAGCTGGTCTGTCATGTTATAATAGAGACAGTAGATATAGCTGGTCTGTCATAATATAACAGACACAGTAGATCTAGCTGGTCTGTCATGTTATAATAGAGACAGTAGATATAGCTGGTCTGTCATAATATAACAGACACAGTAGATCTAGCTGGTCTGTCACAACAGAGACATTTAGATCTAGCTGGTCTGTCATAATATAATAGACACAGTAGATCTAGCTGGTCTATCATAATACAATAGAGACATTAGATCTAGCTGGTCTGTCATAATACAATAGAGACATTAGATCTAGCTATTCTGTCATAATATAATAGACACAGTAGATCTAGCTGGTCTGTCATAATACAATAGAGACATTAGATCTAGCTGGTCTGTCATAATACACAGAGACATTAGATCTAGCTGGTCTGTCATGTTATAATAGAGACAGTAGACTCTAGCTGGTCTGTAAAATTATAATAGCGACAGTAGATCTAGCTGGTCTGTCATAATATAAATAGAGACATAAGATGTAGCTGGTGTGTCATAATATACCAGAGACTGCAGATGTAGCTGGTCTGTCATGTTATAATAGAGACAGTAGATATAGCTGGTCTGTCATAATACAATAGACATTAGATCAGCTGGTCTGTCATAATATAATAGACACAGTAGATCTAGCTGGTCTGTCATAATACAACAGAGACATTAGATCTAGCTGGTCTGTCATAATACAATAGATTACTAGATCAGCTGGTCTGTCATGTTATAATAGAGACAGTAGATATAGCTGGTCCTGTCATAATATAATAGACACAGTAGATCTAGCCAGGTCTGTCATGTATAACAGAGACAGTAGATATAGCTGGTCTGTCATAATATAATAGACATGGTAGATCTTAGCTGGTCTGTCATAATACAATAGAGACATTAGATCTAGCTGGTCCGTCATAATATAATAGACACAGTAGATCTAGCTGGTCTGTCATAATACAACAGAGACATAGATCTAGCTGGTCTGTCATAATACAATAGAGACATTAGATCTAGCTGTCTGTCATGTTATAACAGAGACAGCAGATCTAGCTGTTCTGTCATGTTATACAGAAACAGTAGATCTAGCTGGTCTGTCATATTATAATAGAGACAGTAGATCTAGATGGTCCGTCATAATATAATAGAGACAATAGATCTAGCTGGTCTGTCATAATATAATAGACACAAAGAGACAGTTGATCTAGCTGGTCTGTCATAATATATTCGAGACAGGAGATCGAGCTGGTCTGTCATATTATAATAGAGACAGTAGAACTAGCTGGTCTGTCATAATATAATAGAGACAGTAGATCCAGCTGGTGTGTCATAATATAATAGAGACAGTAGATCCCGCTGGTCTGTCATATTATAATAGCGACAGTAGATCTAGCTGGTCTGTGATAATATAATAGAGACAGCCGATCTAGCTGGTCTGTCATATTATAACAGAGACAGTAGATCTAGATGGTCCGTCATAATATAATAGAGACAATAGATCTAGCTGGTCTGTCATAATATAATAGACACAAAGAGACAGTTGATCTAGCTGGTCTGTCATAATATACCAGACAGGAGATCGAGCTGGTCTGTCATATTATAATAGAGATAGTAGAACTAGCTGGTCTGTCATAATATAATAGAGACAGTAGATCCAGCTGGTGTGTCATAATATACAGAGACAGTAGATCTAGATGGTCTGCCATAATATAATAGAGACAATAGATCTAGCTGGTCTGTCATAATATAATTGGAGACAGAGATCGAGCTGGTCTGTCATATTATAATAGAGACAGTAGATCTAGCTGGTTTGTCATAACATAATGGAGACAGTAGATGAAGCTGGTGTGTCATAATATAACAGAGACAGTAGATCTAGCTGGTCTATCATAATATAATAGAGACAGTAGATCTAGCTGGTCTATCATAATATATAGAGACAGTAGATCTAGCTGGTCTGTATATTATAATAGCGACAGTAGATCAAGCTGGTCTGTCATGTCATAATAGAGATAGTCGATTGAGCAGGATTTGTCATAATATTGAGACAGTATATCTAGCTGGTCTGTCATGTTATAATAGAGACAGTAGATCAAGCTGGTCTGTCAGAATATAATGGAGACAGTAGATCTAGCTGGTCTGTAATATTATAATAGAGACGGTAGATCTAGCTGGTCTGTCATAATATAATAGAGACATTAGATCTAGCTGGTCTGTCATAATACAATAGAGACATTAGATCTAGCTGGTCTGTCATGTTATAATAGAGACAGTAGATATAGCTTGTCTGTCATAATACAATAGAGACATTAGATCTAGCTGGTCTGTCATAATATAATAGACACAGTAGATCTAGCTGGTCTGTCATAATACAAGGAGACATTAGATCTAGCTGGTCTGTCATAAATACAATAGAGACATTAGATCTAGCTGGTCTGTCATGTTATAATAGAGACAGTAGATATAGCTGGTCTGTCATAATATAACAGACACAGCAGATCTAGCTGGTCTGTCATGTTATAATAGAGACAGTAGATAGCTGGTCTGTCATAATATAATAGACAGTAGATCTAGCGGGTCTGTCATAATACAATAGAGACATTAGATCTAGCTGGTCTGTCATAATATAATAGACACAGTAGATCTAGCTGGTCTGTCATAATACAATAGAGACATTAGATCTAGCTGTCTGTCATAATACAATAGAGACATTAGATCTAGCTGGTCTGTCATGTTATAATAGAGACAGTAGATCTAGCTGGTCTGTCATGTTATAATAGAAACAGTAGATCTAGCTGGTCTGTCATGTTATAATAGAGACAGTAGATCTAGCTGGTCTGTCATATTATTATAATAGAGACAGTAGATCTAGATGGTCCGTCATAATATAATAGAGACAATAGATCTAGCTGGTCTGTCATAATATAATAGACACAAAGAGACAGTTGATCTAGCTGGTCTGTCATAATATATTGAGACAGGAGATCGAGCTGGTCTGTCATATTATAATAGAGACAGTAGAACTAGCTGGTCTGTCATAATATAATAGAGACAGTAGATCCAGCTGGTGTGTCATAATATAATAGAGACAGTAGATCTCGGTCGTCATATTATAATAGCGACAGTAGATCTAGCTTGTCTGTGATGATAATATAATAGAGACAGTCGATCTAGCTGGTCTGTCATATTATAACAGAGACAGTAGATCTAGATGGTCCGTCATAACATAACAGAGACAATAGATCTAGCTGGTCTGTCATAATATAATAGACACAAAGAGACAGTTGATTCTAGCTGGTCTGTCATAATATAATTGAGACAGGAGATCGAGCTGGTCTGCTCATAATATAATAGAGACAGTAGATCCAGCTGGTGTGTCATAATATAATAGAGACAGTAGATCTAGATGGTCTGCCATAATATAATAGAGACAGCTAGATCAGCTGGTCTGTCATAATATAATTGAGACAGGAGATCGAGCTGGTCTGTCATATTATAATAGAGACAGTAGATCTAGCTGGTTTGTCATAATATAATGGAGACAGTAGATGTAGCTGGTGTGTCATAACATAATAGAGACAGTAGATCTAGCTGGTCTGTCATAATATAATAGAGACAGAAGATCTAGCTGGTCTGTCATAATATAATAGAGACAGTAGATCTAGCTGGTCTGTCATAATATAATAGAGACATTAGATGTAGCTGGTGTGTCATAACATACCAGAGACCGTAGATGTAGCTGGTCTGTCATAATATAAATGGAGACAAAGTAGATGTGGAAGCAGTGTCATAATATTAATAGGGAGACAGTAGATCTAGCTGGTCTATCATAATATAATAGAGACAGTAGATCTAGCTGGTCTATCATAATATATTAGAGACAGTAGATCTAGCTGGTCTGTAATATTGTTATAATAGCGACAGAGATCAAGGTTGGTCTGTCATGTCATAATAGAGATAGTCGATTGAGCAGGACTGTCATAATATAATAGAGACAGTATATCTAGCTGGTCTGTCATGTTATAATAGAGACAGTAGATCAAGCTGGTCTGTCAGAATATAATGGAGACAGTAGATCTAGCTGGTCTGTAATATTATAATAGAGACGGTAGATCTAGCTGGTCTGTCATAATATAATAGAGACAGTAGATCTAGCTGGTCTGTCATAATATAATAGAGACATTAGATCTAGCTGGTCTGTCATAGTTATAATAGAGACAGTAGATCTAGCTGGTCTGTCATAATATAATAGAGACAGTAGATCTAGCTGGTCTGTCATAATATAATAGAGACAGTAGATCTAGCTGGTCTGTCATAATATAATAGAGACATTAGATCTAGCTGGTCTGTCATAATACAATAGAGACATTAGATCTAGCTGGTCTGTCATGTTATAATAGAGACAGTAGATCTAGCTGGTCTGTCATAATATAATAGAGACAGTAGATCTAGCTGGTCTGTCATGTTATAATAGAGACAGTAGATATAGCTGGTCTGTCATAATATAATAGACACAGTAGATCTAGCTGGTCTGTCATAATACAATAGAGACATTAGATCTAGCTGGTCTGTCATAATATAATAGACACAGTAGATCTAGCTGGTCTGTCATAATACAATAGAGACATTAGATCTAGCTGGTCTGTCATAATACAATAGAGACATTAGATCTAGCTGGTCTGTCATGTTATAATAGAGACAGTAGATCTAGCTGGTCTGTCATGTTATAATAGAAACAGTAGATCTAGCTGGTCTGTCATGTTATAATAGAGACAGTAGATCTAGCTGGTCTGTCATATTATAATAGAGACAGTAGATCTAGATGGTCCGTCATAATATAATAGAGACAATAGATCTAGCTGGTCTGTCATAATATAATAGACACAAAGAGACAGTTGATCTAGCTGGTCTGTCATAATATAATTGAGACAGGAGATCGAGCTGGTCTGTCATATTATAATAGAGACAGTAGAACTAGCTGGTCTGTCATAATATAATAGAGACAGTAGATCCAGCTGGTGTGTCATAATATAATAGAGACAGTAGATCTCGCTGGTCTGTCATATTATAATAGCGACAGTAGATCTAGCTGGTCTGTGATAATATAATAGAGACAGTCGATCTAGCTGGTCTGTCATATTATAATAGAGACAGTAGATCTAGATGGTCCGTCATAATATAATGGAGACAGTAGATGTAGCTGGTCTGTCATAATATAATAGAGACAGTTAGATCTAGCTGGTCTGTCATAATATAATAGAGACAGTAGATCTAGCTGGTCTGTCATAATACAATAGAGACATTAGATCTAGCTGGTCTGTCATAATATAATAGAGACATGTAGATCTAGCTGGTCTGTCATGTTATAATAGAGACAGTAGATCTAGCTGGTCTGTCATGTTATAATAGAGACAGTAGATCTAGCTGGTCTGTCATAATATAATAGAGACAGTAGATCTAGCTGGTCTGTCATATTATAATAGAGACAGTAGATCTAGCTGGTCTGTCATAATATAATAGAGACAATAGATCTAGCTGGTCTGTCATAATATAATAGACACAAAGAGACAGTTGATCTAGCTGGTCTGTCATAATATAATTGAGACAGGAGATCGAGCTGGTCTGTCATATTATAATAGAGACAGTAGATCTAGCTGGTCTGTCATAATATAATAGAGAC